>NC_136254.1:13365000-13530000 GCF_053564925.1 Oryzias latipes
AGCCCCCAAAGATGGATGAGATGATCAGCAGTGAGCTTCCATGCTTTGCTCTACCAGTCACTGTCCTGGAGACAGACATCGACACCCTCCTGCTTCATCCTGCATGCACCATGCAGTCAGAAAGCTGCACTGCAGAGAAGAAGATGGAATGTGGTGAGAGCAGCATGGACAGGCTGAGCCTGCAGGACCTCCTCCTGCAGAACAGGGAGGCAGATTCCGGTGGGGAGACCTGCAAAGGGCCCTTCCAGGCTGAGGGGGGTGACACCAGCAGCCTGGAAAGGTAATGTCAATGAGACCAATGAGACCATATCTTACCCGTATGTGTTATTTAGGTGTTCACTACAATCTGTCACCTGCAGCACGTCTGTAGTTAAAAAATGTGCATGAGCATTTACCGCTCACAGAGCGGTCTAGGACCTTGATAGGATTTGTTCATGTTACCCCTACAGAAAGCCTGCATCCACTCATAAGGGCAGTTTATTTAGGCATAAGTTAGTGTGTGTGTGTGTGTGTGCATGTGTTTGTTTGTGCCATTGACTGTATAAGAGAAAACTTGAACATCTTGCGTGTGACGCCACCCATAGAAAAGGCCTTTCTTCCGGCCTCAACAAAATGAAGCCAATTCAGTCGCCATTTTTCCGTGATGGTGGTCCCGCACTAGTATTTTGGGGGTTAGGGAGAGAATTTAGACACAGCCTTGGTGTTTAACTGTCCCAACTGTTACTCTTTTCCTAGGAGGTCCGGTGCAAGCTCCAGTTCATCCTTCTACAGCACATCAGGATCTACAGATCAGCTGTTTTCACAGATGAAGGACTTTACAGACAATAAAGACTGGGAGGATGATAATGAGTTAAGCTACAAGGTAACAGGCAGATGCTTTAGCAAGGAGGTTTGGAATGAACTTATGTTTTGGAATTTAAAAAAATATATATTTTGGTATGATCACATATATAAAATGTTAAACTGATGTTTCTTTATGCAGAGACAGCTGCTGCAGAGCCTTCGCAAGAAGCTTGGAGTGTTGAGAGAGGCTCAGAGGGGCCTGCAGGAGGACATCAAAGCCAACTCGCAGCTGGGAGATGAGGTTGGCTCAAACTACAGCAGGCGTACTCTCAGCTACTTTCAGCAGTTTTGATGTTCAAATCCAAAATTTCAAATTCATTCCCAAAAAGGTATAAATGCACCTGAGTATCCTGAATGTTTCCAAACACTTTGGGGAATCCAAAGAAGCAGAAGCAGGATGATGCTGAAACAGCTCATTATTAGAGGATACTGCAGAGAACATGACTGTTTTGTCAACATCTGCTTTGACATCTGTGTAGAAAAGTTTTTACTTTTCAAAAACTGGAACCTGATTTTTTTCTGCCACCTAGGAAGGATCATTTGAAATCATTTTATTTGTACGTGTTGTTATTCTGTTTTCTATTAAATATGAGCTCCTCTTTTATTTAAAGTATAAGCTGATTTTAATCCTGTTGGCATCAACACATCTACATGTTGGACACAAAGGACAGAAAAGTCATGATTACCTAGAAGAAGTGTAGAAAATGTTGCAGTCAAAGGGTTTTTTTTAATCCCAGAGATGTGAAAACAAAGATCTTACAGATTGAGTCATAAGTACAGAAAGGGAAAAACCTGAAACAACCTGAAAAGCGATTAGAAGATTCATTACCATCAGTTTGTAGACTTGCATATGTTCTTGTCTGACATCTTCATTGCATTCAGTGCCCCCCATGGCCTGAAAAACAGTCTGGACATATTTGTTGCTTGACTTCGTCAGGTGGAGAGCATGGTGGTGTCTGTGTGCAAACCCAACGAGGTGGAGAAGTTCCACATGTTCATCGGGGATCTGGACAAGGTGCTCAGTCTGCTGCTGTCCCTGTCCAGCCGGCTGCTGAAGGTGGAGGCTCTGATGGATGCTCTGAACCCAGACACGGACCACCATGAGAGGGTGAGGAGGAGGAGGAGGAGAGCGGTGGAATGCTGGGAGGCAGACGAAGATCATAGTGAAGAAAACTAGACCCACTCTGATGAAAATTGGGTTCTGAGTTTTTTTCATGTTCTTGTTCGATTTCTCTTTAAAAAACAATGAAGGACATAAAGAAGAAAGAAAATTAAGCTTAAAATTGCATTTCTGAGTATTTCTGTTTTCAAATGATTTCAAAGAAACTGTGGTTGGAAGAAGGAGCTCATTTGTGACTTAAAAAACACACGGGGTGGGCAACAAGCTCCCTGCTCCGTATTAACACAAATACACAGCTAATCAGAATTTATGTCAAACATAATATGAAAAATCTTTCCCCTGAAAGATGATCTGAGCCTGGGTTGAGTTCTCTGTGGGGTTTTTTGGTGTTCTATGAGAAATAAAATGTGATGTTGCTTTTATTGAATTACTTACAAATCAGGAACAACTTATACAAACCAACAACTTTGTTTTATTAAATCTTTATCATCTGTAAAAAAAAAAGAAACTACCGGTACTGTTTTCCAAATTTTGTTAAAATACATTTCTTGTAGTAGTATTTTAATTTTTAAAATAGGTTTTTCAGAAACCAGAAGCTTAAAAATATTAAACACAAACGTTGGGCCGTTTGGACCGGTCTGGGAAAATATTGTCTGGCATTAAAGCGGTCCGTGGCCCTGAAAAGCTTCCAGACCACTAGTGGCCCTAGAGGATGGGTCGAAAGCAGGGAACATTTCCCACATCCAGATGCATGACAGCTAATGGGACTTTTTAACCTGAATGTATGCACTTGCCCAGATTTCATATCAATTTGTTTTCGATTGTGCTGTCAAGTGGCACGCGTCCTTTAGCCGCCATGAGCAAAGGATGAGGATGTTTGAGATGTTTTACTCTGCTGTCTGGTTTGTTGTCGCCTCTGCAGCTTCGCCTGCTGGAAAAGAAACGTCAGCTCACGAGGCAGCTGTCAGAGGCTCAGGACCTGAAGGAGCACATAGACCGAAGAGAGCAGGCCGTGAGCCGGGTTCTGGGGCGATGCCTCACGCCAGAACAGCATAAAGACTACAGGTAAACCTGCTCTCACACCGCGGGTTTGAGCTGGTTTCTCGTTGCTTAATCTTTTTTTTGCCCTCGGTAGCCACTTTGTGAAGATGAAAGCCGCTCTGCTGGTGGAGCAAAGGCAACTGGAGGACAAGATCCGACTGGGAGAGGAGCAACTGAGGGGACTAAGGGAGAGCCTTGGGCTGGGTTTGGGAATCGCCAAGGGAATACAGATGGGATACGGACATTACTGACCAATTATTTAAAAAAAAACTAACAAGATGAAGAAAAACGGTGCTTGTTGGCAGATTCTGTTCAAGTGAAACTTAAAGCCATAAATACTTACAGGAAATATTAAGCTATTTTGCAAGTGGAATAGTTCCGCAATGAAAATTGGATTTAGGAAAAAAAAAACTTTTCCATCTGAGGAAACCAGACATCTCCATCTGTTAACAGCTTCCATTTCATGGGTGAACGGGAAGAAGATGTGAAACTTCTGATTCTGACTCCTAGGGTTGTTTAGGATTAGCAAACCTTAAAGCAGTCAGCTACAGTTCTCTTGAACTAAGGAGAAAAAATGAATTCCTATTGAGGATTGAGGATTTTCTTTTGCGCAAAACCACAAAAAAGGTTTTGTTTCAGATTTAAAAGATGCAAATAAAACCAAAACAAATGCCTGGCACATGACTGTACTGCTGTACTCACATTAGAGGTAGAGAACGCCGTTGGTCAGCAGAGATTTTACGTGATGCTCATCACTCAGGATGTTTTTTTGTGTTTCCTTCTTTGTTCTTTGTATTCCACTGTTCCATTAGTTGATTCTTATTCCTCTGTTCAGCTCTACATTCCAAATAGTGTTTTCTGTATAAAGTCTGAAAAATGTGGTTTTGATGTTTGAAATATCTGCACTTTGTTGTAAGTGATAACTAGGAAAAAATTTTACGATGCAAGTGTGCTTTTTCGGAATAGCACTGAGTTGATGCTGAAGTGTGCAGTTCAAGGTCTGTCACATTTCACCTGTTTTCCACTGACTGTCTACTATTTATGCTGAAAAATGTGTTATTTATTCAAGCACATCAATCCCGCTACGTAAAAATAACTACAAGAGCCAAGTCTACAATTAAAAAGGAACATTTACTAAATGAACAAGAAAGTTTTGTTTTTTAGTCAAAATCAAATGTTTGAGTGTCATTGAAGGGGTTTGATGCATTTGATTCGTCTAAATGTACCTACAAAATTGGATATTAAAATGGGTAACCATTTAATAAATAGGAGGGGGTTTTCATGTGTACCATCGATGTCATTGTTCATTGCCAGTACCCAAACTAAATCAAAAGTTAAATTCTTCATAGCAATTTTAAGTTTGTGTGAAAGAAATCCACTAAAAAGTGCTCTAACGTGACTTGATGCATTCCTTTAACTTCTATTGTAATGTTGTTGTTTTTTTTTTTTGCAAACAAAGCCTTTGAGTTTGACCATCAGGATATTTCAGTTTAGCTGGTTAATTGTGGAGGTGAAAGAGTTCTGGTTAGAACTTCCAAACAAAGAAGTTTTACATCCTCATTCACTCATTTTTCTAACTTGCTGTTTACTTGCCAGCCAGCCGTCAAAAAAAGGCAAAAAAAGGCATGTTGTTTTATACTGTGTACATATTTAATGTACTCATACACTATATTGATAAAACTGACTGTAAATGTATTGAATTGAGAGATTTTGTTTCAAAAGAAAGGATGTGTGTATTGTTTCAATTGTATTGTATTGTTTTGGTAACATTTGGATTTATTTCAAAATAAATGTAACTACAAAAGCAGTTGTGCCTTAGTTTTAATGGAACAATAGTAGTCTTGTTTAGACCAGTGTTTTTCAACCAGTGTAGTGTGCCGTGGGAGATGGTCAGGTGTGCCTTGTGGGAAATGACCCATTTTCACTGATCTAAAAACATTTCCCATCTCCAGGATATCAGCTCTTTGTTCATCCAAACAGGCCCTGATAAAACACTGAGTAGTTAGGAATATGAAAGATCATAAAATGCTTTTTTCTTTGCGTTTATTTGATTCTATTAAAGACATTTTGATAAGAATGACGGTACCACGATTTAGCCGCAGCTTCAGCTCTGTTTTCAGAAAAGTCCCGCCCCTTAACTGTCTCCACCAATCATTCTTGGAGGCTTAATCATACGTCATCAATCTGACCAATCAGAGGTGGTTAAAGTCTTCACTTCCTTGTTCTGATTCTGCTCATAAAGTCTCTCAGTTCCAACAAAAATACCAGCTAAAGCTCGTCTTTAGTGGTGTAGCTTTCCACAAAATCCGGTTTCAGACCGTGGAACATGTGAACAAAACAATAAAGCTCAGAGACGCGAGTCTGTCTGACATCCCTTCAAGGTTTGTGTTTATTAACAGCCAAACATCCCAGAGTTTGGTCCAAGTCATCTTTCTAACTGAAACACTTTTAAAATAACGTCTGGATTATTTTTTATGTTAAATTTAAGAAGTAATAATATTTAAGAAACAAGATTAAGGTGAAGTGGCCAACAGACACAATTAAACTAAATTGAAACAATTTAATAATCTAAAAATAAATAAAACATTTTTGTTAAAGTTTTCAAAGACTTTATCTTTGATTAAGACTAAAGAAAAACTAATAAAACTTCAACAGATTTTTGTGTAGTTACAGAAAACATACATATAATGTTAGTCTTTTTGTGTAAAATTTATCAAACATATTTGGATCATATATTTATTCAAAAAATTACAGTTGCTTTTGTACCAACATTTAAAAAATATTAAAAAAATAAATCCCTATTTAGAAAGAATATGTTTATTTTTTTGTGAGGTTACATAAAATTGCATGTTAACAAACATGCAATTTTGAATTTTTCTCTCTCTTTTCTGCAGGTGATATCACCATCACTCTTGGTCACCTGCATTGATTGCATTCCACATGCTGCACACCACACTTTACTGCAAGTTTCACACTCATGATTATTTTGTCGTAGACTAAGCTTGTTTATAACAAGAACAGGTTTTTTTCTTAATTTCAGCAGCATCGATGTTATTGGGCAACACAGATCAATTTTACTATCAAAAAGAGTTTAGAGAAAAATAATTATTCAAGCTTAAATACAGGTGAAACTAACTATTGCATAAACAAATACACCTGTTAATTATATTAGGCTCTGGTGTTTTCTCTAGTTTCATTCTCTCGTCTTCAAGTTATGCTCTGACTTCTGCTGCTTCACACAGGTTTGAGTGCTTTTCTGCTGGATTCCTCTGCTTGAAATTGCACAAAGCTGTCAGGTGGGGGCGTCCTGCAGGGTTTGCTCCTATTGCAAAGGAATGAAAGCCAGTGACTGTGGGGGGACAACTCACAGACCCAGATGTGGAACTCACAGCAGTTTGAACTTCTGTTCTGAGTAGAAGGCACAGAGGTAATGTCAAACAGCAAACTGCATCACAACAGAAATATTTCTTATATATGTATTAATAGAAGATAAATTATTCCATCCCTCTTTATTCATCTTTAAATGAAAAACAATTTCTTGTTGGCTTTTCTCAGCAAACCAGTTTTTTTCAGGAAATGACAGGAAGCAGGCTGTTGCTCATTGAGCTTCCTCCAACCAAAAAAGGAAATTACAGAATCCGTTTTTTTCATCGCATGACTAATGAATGTCTCATTCTAACACTCATCCTGAGCTTTCCCTTCATTCAAGCTGGTCCTAGACTTTTGGTAGCAATCTTCATCCAATCTTCAGCCATGATGACTGTAGAATGACGAACGAAAACCCCCCAACTGATGGTCTGAGACTGTCAGAAAAACAACTACATACATGATGAAAAACATCAATTCGTTCAGAGTGATTGTGTTGTTAATGTTTTACTTCAGTCACAACAATCTCCTGACTGCTTTAGAGGATTTTTTCCAAGTCTTTCTTAAAGTTCCGGGTAAAATCTTGGTTTGTGAACTTCTTATAGAAATTTAGTGCGCCTTCACAGGATGAGAAGCAATAGTTAAAATTCACAGTGAAATACTTTAATAAGTTCTCATGAAGGCAGTCTTTGTTAAAGAAAGCAGCTCTAAATCCACTGGAGTTTATTATCTTCCGTATATAGCAGCCTATAAAAGGAGGAATTTTATCATGACAACAAAAAGTGCGGAGTTTGCATGTTCTCCCAGTGCATGCAGGGGTTTTTACCGGCTTCCTCCCACCGTCCAAAAACATGCCTCATAGGTTAATTGCTTACTCTAAATTGTCCATAGGTGTAAACGTGAATGTGAGTGTGTATGGTTGTTTGATATGTGGCCTTGCGGCAGAGGGGGGACCTGTCCAGGGTATCCCCTGCCTTTGCCCACAAGTGGCCGGGATAGGCTCCAGCAGCCCCGTGATCCCGAAAGGTATAAAAGGAAGAAGATGAATGAATACAACAAGTGCTTTCTACTTGTTAGAACTGCAATATTAGAGTACGGTGCGCATATTTAAATGTGGATAGTTTGAAAATCTCTGTTGTGTTAAAATGGTAGAAAGAAAGATAAAAGTTAGTGTATTGTTTTCTTTTAATCATATTTGCCTCACTGACCATCTGAACACAGATGTGTCACAAATACAGATCAGTGTAAATGTGCCCCTTGATGGTGGAATTATATTCATGTGACCAAACAGTTTGGTTTTCTGGAGTTCTGTATGAAATATCCATGTTTGCATCTTGGTTGTCCTACAATGCCAGCTTAGTTACATAGTAAACTTGAGAGTATATACACAGGCTAATGCAAAAGTAAACTATGCTGATATCCATCTACCTGCTACTGCTAACCTATGCTGCCACAAGGGGGCCCAAGTGTGTTTCTCACCAGCCTGAATGAAATGCAGGGTTGTGTCTGGAAGGGCATAATAATCTCTGCCAAACTGTGCTTTCTCAATCCAATAGGCAAAGACTTTCCTGTAACAACAAAACAACAAATTAGTGTCTGTAGGCAATGGCATGTCCAGCTGTAAGAAAAAATATGAAGGTTTAATCCAAATGAATGCAAAACAAAGCCCCGAAAATTGGTTATTTGATTACAGGCACTTGTACTAAAACAGTGTTATGACTTAATTTTGAAATACACTACTCAAAAATAATTAATGGTATTTTTCTTTGCACGAGTGCTTTTTCTATTTGGTTAGAATTTTAACGAAAGACATAAAAGTTCAATTTAATATTACTAATATTGAATGAGAAGAAACAAAGTTTTCATATTTATATTCATTGCCCAAAAAGATAGGAGAATAATAAAGAAAGACCCAAATAACAAAAATTGATAATGTCCATAGCAGGTATTTCCACCATTTGGAACATTGACAGCAACGTCTCATGCTCCTCATTGGCCTTATGATGTTGTTGAGCAAATGCGTTCCATTCCTATCTGTTCCTACATGCAGTTCTGTCAGGTTACTTCGGGGTGGGGTACAATCATGTAGTCTCAGACGTGCTCTATGGGGTTTATGTCGGGAGTCATTGCTGGTCGAACCATGTGAGGCACTCCGACTTCCTGAAGTTGAGCTGTGGCAATTCTTGCTCCATGTGATCGAGCATTTTCATCCACGAATAGAAAGTTAGGGCTGTGCTGGTGAAATTTGGGGATGATGATGGGTTTGGTGATGTCTCTGAGGTAAGAACGTGCAGTGACTGGGCCATCTACAAGAACCAAATCAGTTTGGAGCTGGCTGGTGATGTCTGCCCGAGACTGGCGAACCGCCTCCACCAAAGTGATCTCTGGGGACCATGTTGACATTGGCGTATCACAAAACCTCAAATTCTCCAACATCGGTGACGACCATCATTTCTATGGAAGGTCTTTCACACTCATCAGTGACCATTGCTGCATTGTCCAGGTCACGTGGTCTCGTGTCCACTGCAAAAGTTCATGGCAGTGTCATTGTGTCAGTGGAGTTGCCTGCAACGGTCGTCTGGCAATCATAGACGATTCCAAAAATGCATATATTTTTTAAAGTGATAAACATACTATTGACATGCGACAGCAGCAATGGCTATTTTTATTATTGTTATTTATTATTATTATTTGTTTAACAGACTAGAGTAAAACTCAACTGACAACTTTAAGATGCAGATTCAGATTATTTTCTTGTCATTCGTGTTGTCATCGAAAGTGCACCGCTGAACTGAAGTACCTCTCTCCGGCCACAACGAAACAGTTTCTATAAGCATCACAAGTAATTGAAAGTCATAAATAAGCAGGTCAAAACAGGTCAGTAATGCAAGTTCGATTTAAATAAAAAACACTACAATTTAACTATTTTTTCTGCCTTTTTAGTGCAGCAGAGAGTGATTTTTTTAAATACATAGTTACTCTAATATCGCAGTTCCAACAAGAAGAGGAGTTCGGACCACTGGCTGCATGTTCGGACAACAGCCGTTCGTAATTGTTGGTAGGGTGACGTCATATTGGTCATCTGTCGCAGTGTTTACATCGCTTAAGTCAATAAAGGTTGAATTGAAATTTACAAATGCACTAATCTTTTCCTCACTGATCGACCTATGCACCTCCACTTTAGTTTCGCCTTTGATAGATTATGTTTTCCTTTCAGTAGAGCATAGAAAATGACGAAGCAAAGGTAGTTTTATTTAGAATGCTAACGCAGAGAAAACGACAAAGGTATGGAAGTTTAACAGGAAATACACATTACAGACTACAAAATAAAGCTGCAGAGTTTCACTGAAAATAAATAAAATGCATACTTTTTTTAATTTAAACACACGTAGACACACAAACAAAGATTTAAGCTATACTTTATTCAAAATGAACTTTATAAGGAAAAAGGTCCGTTAAAATAATTGTTGAGGATGGAACCGGAAGTTTTGGGTTGTATGATAATTGTCGCTTAACAATCGTCTAAATAGCAGAATAAACATAAACGGTGGAATGAATACGAATGTTAACACTGTTTGACGGCGTTTACTTCCTTTTTAAACAACTGTTGTGTTTCGTGTCTGTACTTTTATTGAAACCAGCTGTTTTTCGTCCGGATAATGATGCTGAATTTGCACGTATCCGTTAAGTTTACACGGGTTCCTGCTGCTGACATAAGCGGGTCCCGCTGAAGCAGGCGGCGGGGCAAATCTGAAGTCACAAGACTTCCTGGAGCTAAGCGGTTGTTATCTCCTGTAAAGGTACGGTACAGCATTATTTTCACCGCTTTAGAACCATTTTTCTCCCTGTGAAATAAAAGAAACACATCAAAGACACGTAAACAGAAAACATGAACTACTAATTAAGTTAGTCTGGTGCTAAATCTAGTCTTCCTTTTTATATTTTTAGCTAAGCAGCACAGCACCAAACAACGACCAACAAATCAGCTTATTAGCTTCAGTGACATAGTTACTAGCTATAATATTTTTGAAGTACAGCCTCACGGCTTACTAAAAAGTAAAAGAGGAAATAAGGGGCGGAAATGGAGATAAAAACTTCCTTTAGTGAAGTTGAAGAGTCGCAACTGCTGCCTGCGTTGATCATCAACTTGATGATGTGGGTGTTATGGCTAGCTTTGGGGCCGATGGATTTACATTTGTGTCTTTTCTTTTAGAGAAAGCAAAAAAAAGTTAGAATCCTCCCCCCCCCCCCCCTTATTACTTTGAGTGACAATGTTCAGGTGGTCGAGCATACAGGGAAGACCTGTCCGAAACAATGACACAGGTATTGACAGCTTTAGCTCAAGCTAAGTTAATGCAGCGCGTGGAGGGTAAACATGCACTCTGTTGTGCTGCAAACAGGGTCCAGAACCATGGAGAACCCCGGATACCGAACCGGGAGCTATGATACCCTTCATCACTCCAGTGATGATGATGACGACGAGATGGTGGACATCGCAGGTGCCACGCTGGACTTCTCCACAACGGACGACATACCTTCTCTCAGCTCAGGTAAGTCCAGCGGTTGAACAAAAAAACACCAGCAGGACAGGTAGATAAACTTAGATAATATGTAGAACCAGAATAGACAAATACTGCACATGGTCACATTTTTATGGTTATTTCTTTAACAGAACTTAGCAGATATGGAATTGAGTGTTTAATCTGCTTTTGGTAACTTTGACCTTAGTTCACATGTCACTGCCGTCTATTTCAATGAAAAACGCCCACAGCTTCACTTTGGTTGGACATTGCTTGATTTAAGTATAAAGATGTTTAATCTATTACTTTAATGTTATATGCAATTTCAACTCCAATAATCTTTTGAACTATTATCAAACTGTTCCCAGTTGGGTTTTAATGAGGATTATTCCAATTTTAAGCAAAATCGAAAAACCTGTGTTGTTTTCTAGGACATAGGTTCTGCAGAGCGGCAGTAGTTCAGTAGAAATTTGCCTCTGAGTTGTGGGTGGGAGCATTGGTTCAGTGTAAGCCTTCCCATCATCCCTTTGTTTCCATGCTATTTTGCTAGCTTACAGCCCCTCACACCCCTAACTTAACACTCCGGTGCAACAGAAATGGGGAGTGCGTCGGAATGGATCGAAGCAGAAAGCTTGTGGCCTGCTGTAGTAGTTTTTACTACAAGCTTTTTACAACTGCATTTTGTTGTCTGCTCTTGATTCTGCACTATTTGAATAAAGAAATAAGCAGAAATGCAAATTTAACCTTAATTTTCTTTATGTCCGTCATTAGAAAATGCCACAAGAACCTTTTTAAAACTTAAAATTTTCTTTGGCAGGGGTCTTTAAGCAGCAGCGTCTGCCTACATATTCCTTTTTTTGCTATCTCATTATTTGAGTATTTCATTTTGGATCAATGTGTTCATATTCACCGTGTGAACATGTTAGAATTGTGTTGTTCCTCTGACATGTTGGGTTTTTGTTGACCTCATAATTGATCTAAACTCCAATGCTGATGTCATGTTACCGTCATTGTGTATGTGATGAACTCACACTTTTCTTGGTCTGATAAGCTGGATTTGACAGATCAGGTTATAGGAAATCAGAATTCAGAGTTCCTCTGGGATCTCAGAAGTTCTTGAGACTTCCCTCTGCTGTGCGTAATTTAGTTATTTGGATGGCTGATGACAGACAGCACGAGTTGGCAGCACATAAGACTTGCAAATAAACTGTTGGGGATTTCTTTTCAGCACAATGAAGTTAAAATATATTATTCGGAAGTTGCATTAAACACCAAGCACAAGCTACTTAGCATGCTGGGCTGACATGTGAGAACAATAACATGTCCCTGTTGAGAATGTTGTAGTTTAGATTCCATGAGAAACATTGATCATGACCGGAGATCCAAAAGTTCTGATTTGGAACCTTGACTCTTGCAGCGGCTTCCTGATGTTTCCCCGGTTACTGGTGATGTCATCACATTACTTCTCCACCTCCTAAAACAGCAGCCTTAGCACATAAGGGTTTCTTCTGAAAGAATTAAGTTTGTGACTCCACAGACTCTTTCAAGCAGGTGAAATCATGACTTAATTCATGATATTAGTTCAGGTTTTGCACCATTTCTTTGAATTTTTTATGTCTTTTTTTCATTGGACAGCTGCATGAGTTATGATTTCTCAGCTTTTGTGTATAATATAAAAACAATTATCTATGATTTTCATTGTAATAGTACACCCTAGCTGTGAAGTGAAACCGTGTATTTTTTATTTTTTTGTCATTTAAATCTCTTGATTGCTCTAAATCATTGACTGTATACTAAATAACTGGACGAATGGCGTGTGATGTCACCCATAGAAAATGCCTTGCTTCTGGTGTAGGTACAATATGTGTTTGTCCTGCCAGATCAGCACGGGGGATTGCAAATGGTAATGATGTCACACTACGGTAACGGCACTTGGACAAACTACTTGTAGGCTGTGTCTGAATTCCTACCCTACTCCCTAACTACTGAAAAACGATATAGTGCAGGACTACCTAGTGCCCTGGCTTTTCAAAAGCAATTGGGACACAATGCTCACTGCAGTTTTTTTTTTTAAACGGAAAAAATGTCACCGATTTCACGAAGCAGAAATCGAATCAATATGAGCGTTTCACTACGACTCTTGATGAATCCCCTGTGTTGTGATGTTGAAAATGCTGATTGATTATTAAAAACTACATTTAAACACATTTTTTTCAAAAATTGTTAAAACACAATTCATTGTGGTCTATATTTGCCATTCTAGTGAGCAGCAATGCGCACTGTTTTTTTTTTTCAGTGACTTCTGGGAAATTTGTAGGGCTCTGGATTTGAAATTGTAGATTCTGACAGCACTACAAAATGGCGAACGCAGTATGTAGTGAGGAGTTAAGGTCGAAATCCTTGTACAATTCATCCATGTTTCTCGGAATAACGAGAAAAAGGAAATAATGTGGCGTTCACACTAGGGGTGTGTATTGGCAAGAATCTGGCGATACAATACGTATTCTGATACGCGTCTCACTATACGATATTTATCTCAATATTGTGCCGGAACACATTTCTTTTTCTTTTTTTTAAGTATAACTTAGAAAAAACTCTACCTGAACATCAATACAATAGTAACAAACGTGTCAAATTCAGTTCATTTAATGATCACAATGTTAAACACTGCGACTGTAACGTATATATATAAGTTGCTATTACCTAAGCAAATGCATAGTGCTTTTATTTTGGGAACTTAAAACATATAAAGGGAACAGTCAACATTGTCTGAGTTCCACAACAAAATATTTGTCAGTATAAGAAAAAAAAATGAAATGAATGTGCCTCAACCAATAAGGTTCTAAAAGTATGATTAAGGAAATAAAGTGATGTTTTATTCCAATATTGCTTCTCCAGTACTTTTAACGGTGCTTCAAAAGTAAAGGGAAGAAAAACAAAACGTTGTGATAATGAGGCAGCATGACGGGGTGAAGGGGAGAGGTTTAAATGAGGCTATGATGCTTTATATACTTGACGGTCTGCACAGCACACCGTTTTCTCACACGGATTTCATTGCTCATCCCCACGACGTTGGCCTTTTTTCAGAGCATTGTACCCATCACTCTGATCCATTAGGTCGCTGAACTAGAATCCAATGCTGTGAGGTTCTGCAGAACTTTGGCCCGCTTGGCCAACATCATTTTGGCTGATGCTCCGTGCAATAGCCGCTGTGCAGCCGCACTGCTTCACTTGTTCTTATCTGAGTTGCTACAAAGCACCGCAATCCACGTTTTTTATGTTACTGGCAGCAACATGGCACAGAGTTTCGGTTTGGTACCCATCCCAAGGAAAAACTAAGTAGTACATGTCTCATAACAACACAACAAGCTGCTTCTCGCTGATATCTTGCTGTAGTTTTGGTGCGGTGTAGAGCTTCTTAAAGACGCTCATTGTGCTCTGCTGCCAACTAGCGGTCAGAGGTTTAGGTGGAAAACAAGAGTCAGACGCTGAAGGACGCTCATAAATAATTAAATAAATATCGTCCCGACAGCATTTTGAATCGATACTAGTATCGCCAAATGAACTATCGAAATATATCACAGAAACCTTTTTTTTCCAACACCCCTAGTTATCACTAGTCGCAAGCCCCTGTACCGATCTGGCTGAGTAACCGCTGTTTAGTTCTCAATAGAAATCAGTGGGATGTCTGCTTTTTGGGACCAGCCGGTACTTTCTATTTGGAAGGCGAGGGGGGAGGGGTTGTTCAGTACAGTTCTTATTTTACTGTCAATGTTCCAGATGAATGTCAGTGTATGATGGTTTGAAGTGGCCCAGCCAGTTTCCGAACCTCAGTCCTATGGGAAACCTACGGTGAAAGCTTAAATTCAGAGTTGCCAAGCAACAGCCAGGACATCATGATTTAGAAGTAATGTGCAAAGAAGAGCGATATGTTCCGAAACCTGCTCATCAACTACAAGAAATGTCTGACCTCTGTGCTTCTACTAAGTCTTTCCGGCTAGAGGGGGTGAATACTTATTTCCCTCAATAAAATGTGAATAAATTTGCATAAATTCTTTAAATTTGATTTCTTGATTTTCTTTGTGATTTTCTTTTTTCTTTTTCTATATATATGTATTTTTACATTTTTCGTTCTTATATAACTGCTATTCGTTATTTTACTTTTTTCATTTTATTTCCCAACTAATGACTAATCCGCGATGATCCAGTATAAACTGAGGGAAGTGACTTTAACAAAAAAAGTAACAAACAAAATAGAAAAGAAGTGTAGTCTGCTCCCGCACTTAACTAGCGAAGTGGACCGGCGGAGTGCGGATTTACAGGTTTTTGTTTGATGGGAGGGGGTTACATGAGCGGTATATGTGGGAGATTTAAGACTGCGATCCGTCCTGCAGCTCTAGGGGTACAAGCAACCGAAATCAGAACCGGGTCTAAAAGTGTGTGTCTGAGCTGAGCACAGCTCGGATCGTCAGCACACACACAGCGGTTTGAGCTTCAAAGCAGAAATGTCGCTCAGTCCTTAGAAAACATTCAAACAATCACGTGGATTTGTGTTTCCAGTCGTGTCCCGACTAAATAAAGGCTGATGTTATTCACAGCAAGCAGCACCACCCAAAGCTAATGTTGTTAGCCCGTGTTAGCATACTGCTAATCCTGGCTCCGTTCAGAAAAAGCACTGACCACACGGATTAAAATTCAAATGATGAGCGAACAGGTGTTTGATAATAACCGTAACATTATTAAAAGCACGTTTAGAAGATCGTCTCGTATTTTACCGAGCTGACATGTCAATGTATATAGCCGCTCGGCGCTGTTTAACATGGTTTTGTATTGAATTGTTACATTCAATAAAGTTTGAAAAAAAAAAGCCGCTGGCGGAATTTATATACTTCCGGTTTTCAAACCCTACTGCGCGTGTGCGAATGATTTATTCCGATGGAAAGTGTGACCTTAGTGAACGTTTTTATATTCTGAAAACATTTTTCTGGGTCCATGTACACGGTTGGATTCTAATCCGACCATTGATCCCATCAAGATGTTTTGTACATGTAACCGCGGCTTATGGTGTTGACTCACAACGTGGCGGGGGCGTGGCATCACGATGGTGGTCTCTCCATCGGGATGTCAGTCACCCATCACGATGGACGATGATATCGTCCATCGGCACAACCCTAATCCGAACCGTGAGTTTTGTGGTCCCACCCCTACTAAGACACTACCATAGTTATGAAACGATTTTTTTTTTTAAATACAGTGTGGAATGCTGGAGTTTCTTTAGGAAACAGCAGCCCATCTTTTCTGCAGTTTGAGTTTGGCTTCATATTTCTTAAATGTACATCATTCTATGTTGGATCGCAGGAGGAGCTGGCTTAAGATACTTGTGGTTTTGTTCATATTTCTCTTATTTGAAATGTTCACCTGAAAATCAACCGATTTGAAGCTTTAAACAAGGAGATACAATTCCTTATAAATGTGTACGAAAAAAATCCGTTCAGCCTATCCTCTTCCTCCTCAAACTTTGAGCCTATCGGTGTGTCAGCGTCTTGAGTGTCCTAGTCAAAGTAGGAGGTAACCTACTTACTGGAAGGAATCGGTGACGAGTTGAACTTGTAGGTTTTAAATGTGGTGATACGAGAGGAAAATGGGTTGGGAGTTCTGGAAAAAAGAGCTTGATGAGGAGGAATTAGTGGAGAATGGTAGGTTTCTTTGTTTTCTTTGAGCTGATGTCATTCTGTGCTATTCCACTTTCAGATGTCATTCCTGTGTAACTGGTTCTGTTTGAATCCAAGCCTCTCTATTTCCACACGTCTGTCTTGCTTTTGTATTGTATTAACTTTTTGATAAATGGGTGAATTTCCACTGCTGAGTGTGACTTTGTTGTGCTCTACTTAACCAGTTTAATCATTAATACCTTTTACAACCCACCATGTGCCGTGATTTGGTTCTTATCTTGACTGTTTGTGCTCAGCCTTTAAAGTGTCTTAAGTTCCATATGTGAGTGTGATAGAAAAATGAAATGTTCTTTGCTTTTGTGCATAGTGTTTTCTACTTCATACATCTTGAACTCTGTAAAGCACCTTGTGTGTTTTTGTTTTCCCAACAACTTGCAGTATCAGTGCTCTAAGAATAACTGTTCAAGCATGGAGCAGCTCAAGTCTAAACATTACAGACTTCTTAACAAAGCTGGTTTGTTTTGTGTATGTTTCTTTATTTCCTTCTGGCAGCAGTTTAGCTCAGGCGGTAGAGCAGGTCGTCCAACAACCGAAGGGTTGGCGGTGCGATCCCCGCTCTCCCCGGCCAACTGTCGCCCCCCCCCCCCGAGCGCGGCTAGTCTGCAGCTCACTGCTCCCCCCTAGGGAATGGGTCAAAATGCGCAGACGAATTTCCCCATTGTGGGATGAATAAAGTATCACTTATGTTACTTATTTATAGCCTCTTTGCTTTGTTTGAAAAAGCTTGTCTTTTCACAAAGTTCCAGACCTGCATTCTTTGTTCAAAGCTGCCAAATCTTTTATTTTCTCTTTAAAAAATGATCTACAATAGTCACACAAGCTCTGAAATTTATTGAGAATTTTTTCTTTCAAAAGATTTGCCCCTCAAATAATGTAAATGTATGAGTGAGGTTGTGTTTTGGTCTATTTGACTGCATTTGTACAAGGCTTTGCTGAGTCTGTGTTTTGACTAACATGAATGGGGTGCAAAGGGCAGGAAGAGTTGTGCTTAAAACATGGTTAGTTAAGATAGGAACCCTGCATCTTTACAGCAAACCGTTTAATACAATAGAAGGAGGCCACCATTTCTTTTTTTTCATTTTTATATATTATGGTTTTTCAACTCAAGCCGCTCCAACTCCAAGCATCTTTATTAACTCCATTCTTAGTTTTGGGCAGCTTGAAAACATACATGACATTTTTCAGTGTTCAGTTTCAAACTGTCTTCTTTTCTTCGACTGTTGTGTGTTCTTCGCTTCCAGTCTGTTGCAGTATAGATTCATGAAAAGGAACATTTGCTTCTTTTGTGGTCATTAATTTAATGTACGGTAATTATTATCCACAGACAAACTGTGATTGAACATGTATGAGGAACTGTGTATCTGTCTTTGACAGAAAAAAAATGTAAGAGGAAATTAGTTTGAAAAAAGGCTAATGTTGCCATTGAAATACATTTTGAACAATAAATAAAGTGTTTCTAATTATTGTGAAGTTTAGCATGTTAAAGTCCCACTCCAATGAAAACCGGGTTTTGTCCCGCATTAGTCTAAAGAAGGAAAATCTAAAAACAGGGGTGATAATGTATCAATGTAAATAGGAGAAATATAAAGTGTAAGAGAACGATCAGACTCTCCGTGTTTGATTTGAGCGGTGCTTCTTCTTCTTTATTGCTGTCAGCAGCAAAAACTGATACACACACCTATAGTGCCCTCTAGCTGTTGTTTGTGGGAAACGATCTCTAAAGGGCAACCTGTTAATAGGGAGAAAATAATGAATACGTGAGCCTATTTAAGTTTAAAAAAACAACAGTAAAAGTCGCACACCTATGCCAAAACACATGACTTATACTCAGAAAAATTCAATATGTTATAGAAAATAACAGATTTGTTGATTTTGGCTGAAAACGACATATTCATAACTAAAAGACCACTGGGGAACACTTTTGCAAAAAATGAACCTAATTATGTTTGATCAAATTTTGATTATTTTAGCACACACACACACAAAAGATGAAATTCAATTTTGCTCTTATTTATTCTTGCTAATCTAGTAAATCTGCTACTTCCAGAGGTAGTGCTTTCCCAAACTAAATATAATAACTATAGAAATTCATCTCTTTTGAAATAGAAAATGTCACATCAGCTTGTAAAAAGTAGTATAATCCAACAGGAATGTTTTATTTTGAAATGGGTTTACATATTATTGTGATTTTTTTTTTTTTTTTTTTTTTGAAATGTTAAATGTTCTTATGATGATTTTTTTTGTTTTTTTTCTCCCCCTTCAACCACTGAAGTCCAAAAATGTTACAGTTAGGCCTTCGAAATCAGTCAACTCAAATGACATGAGCTTCAGCATAAAAACCAAGTTTTTCCTTTTCTGTCCTTCTCCCAGTAGGGTTTGAGGGCCATAGCAGCAGAAGAGCTAGTACCAATGGAATTGGCCCAACACATTTAGTGGATCCACTGGAGGAGCCGGTGCCCGGACTGGGAACATATGAAGACTTCAACACTATAGACTGGGTCAGAGAGAAGAGCAAGGACCGGGACAGGCACAGAGAGGTACGGCGGACAGAGATGTCAAGAATCTACAGATATGAACAAAGCAGTTTCCTTACATTGTAAAGGTTATAAAACTTGAAGTACCTGCCTACAAAGAGCATAATAAAAAGCATCTTAACACTGCAGGACTTGACGTTCAAGTCCAGTCTTTCTGATCAATCAATCTTATGTTTTCACCAATATATAGTGCCCACTGGCATCAGGTCACATACAAGGAGTTGTATTACATTTTGTAGATGCTGTTCTTTTTTAAATCCCTCTGCGTTGGTGTGAAACAGAACTATGGCATTATTAAAAAATCCAAAATGAAAAAAGGTTTTTATATAAGAGTGCAGCTAGCTGGTCTCCATGGCAGTAGAAGTAGAGAATAGAGCAAAAGAGCTAGAAGTAGAAGAAAAACTAGAGAAGAACTGGACTCTCCTCTTTAAAACAGTCAGTTTGAGTCTAATGCAGTGTTTTTTAACCAGTGTGCCACGGCGTGGGAGATGGTCAGGTGTGCCGTGGAAAATTATCCATTCACTGATCTAAAAACATTTCCCATCTCCAGGATATCAGCTCTTTGTTCATCCAAACAGGCCCTGATAAAACACTGAGTACTTAGGAATATGAAAGATAATAACACACTTTTTTCTTTGTTTATTTGTATCTATTAAAGACACTTTGATAAGAATGACGGTACCGCGAATTAGACGCAGCTTCAGCTCTGTTTGCGGAAAAGTCCCGCCCCTTAACTGTCTCCACCAATCATTCTTGGACCCCTAATCATACGTCATCAGTCTGACCAATCAGAAGTGGTTAAAGTTTTCACTTCTTTGTTCCGATTTAAGCTCATAAAATCTGTCAGTTCCATCAAAAATATCAGCTAAAGGTCGCCTTTAGCGGTGTAGCTTTCCATGGGATCCAGAAGCAGAATGTGGAAAAAGTGTTCAAAATAACAAAGCTCAGAGAAGCGAGTTTGTCTGACATCACTCCATCTCCCATGATGCATTGTGTTAAAGTGACAGCATCTGTGCTACAATGAGTCTTCCCTGTTAAACGTCTTGAAACCACAACAAACACACATCAAACAGTTTTAAAATCTTCTTGATGAAATCAGAGGTCAACAGTTTAGTTCTCCTTCAAGGTTTGTGTTTATTAACAGCCAAACATCCCAGAGTTTGGTCCAAGTCATCTTTCTAACTGAAACACTTTTTCTAATAATGTCTGGATTATTTTTTATGTTAAACTTAAGGAGAAGTAATAACAACATTTAAGAAACAGGATGAAGGTAAAGTGGCCAACAGACACAATTAAACTAAATTAAAACAATTTAATTATCTAAAAAGAAATGAAACGTTTTTTTTTAAGTTTTCAAATACTTCATTTTTGATTAAGACAAAAGAAAAACTAATAAAACTTCATGTTCACTTTTTGTGTAGCTACAGAAAACATAAATATGTTAGGTTTTTTTTGTAAAATTTATCAAACATATTGTGATCAAAATTACAGTTGCCTTTGCACCAACATTTAAAAAAATATTAAAAAATAAATCCCTATTTAGAGAGAATATATTTATTTTTTTGTGAGGTTAAATAAAATTGCATGTTAATAAACTGAAGGGAAAAACAACTATCAGGGTAAAATTTTAAATAATTTAGTTAAATTATTACGGAAAACGAACTTAACTTGTGAGATTGCAGAGGGACTGAACATCAATACTGACTAGAGATTTTCTCCTTTTTTCATTTTTGGATGCTGGTGTGCCACAGGATTTTGGTCATGGATAAAGTGTGCCTTGGTTCAAAAAAGGTTGAAAATCACTGGTCTAATGCTATGTTCTCGCCGATTTCAATTGTGTGGTAAATTTGCGTCCTTCGCCTCTGTTTAGACCAGCGGTAAATTTGTTGCTCCACACTTGTCCAAAAATGTGTTCATAAACGTAACACTGCTTGGAGGAGAAGCTGTTGTCCAAAATTTTCAGCCTCACCTCTTAATGGAAGAAGTGTCTGTATTTACACTTCATGGAAGACAAAGATGATGTTGAGAGGGCAGCTTCATTTATTTTGAAGAGCTCTACAAAAGCATCGGTAAGCATTCCTCCGTGTCTGGGTTCATCAGTTCGGTGAGGTTCCTCAGGAACTGCAGGGGCTGCATAGGAATGAAAGCCGCTTTCAGCTGTACTTCTGTGCCTCTGCCCCAGTTTGATGATGTACTGTTTCGCTTTAGTTCGTAGAGTGAAAACATGAAAAGAAATTTAAGAGGATATTTGATTATTATGATTTTAAAACAAATAAGAAAAATGTGAAGTTCAGGAGAACGATCAGGTTTTCTTCCATATTTGTCTAGGACTCCATCCACTGATTACATAGTCAACACGTTAAGGACCAAAGCTGAGTTCCCAAACGGTTGAGACGTTCCAATTTTTTGTCACATTTCAGACGTTTGAACTTTCATGTTGGAATTTTCCCTGCACTGCTCAAAATGCGGTGTTGCCAGATCGCCGTGCCAACGCTCAAATTGTAGCACGGATGTCTGATCGCATCTCTACTTTGACTTGACGTTGAAACTACACGCCCCTGACGCACAAATCACATCTGGTGTTAACACAGCTTGACGGACCTTTGACTTGAAATTCTAACATTATATTTGATTTATGTTTTGCTAATGATTTATCTGTGGTGTTTTTTCCTGTGGCAGAGCTGACGATTGAATGTCAGAGCCTATTGACACCGGCAGGTTTGAATTCACATCAGGGGTTGTAGGTTTGGATAGTCTAGCAAAAGGTTTACGATGTGTCGTCACATCATGAACCAGTCTATTCTTGCTCAGTCAACAATATCAATAAATGCAGCTTCTACAACACATGAAAAAGACATGTTGTTCAGAACGTTTGTTAATTAGATTACTACACACTGAAATGTGTCTGATGCTGATGCCATGAAGACTCACTGTTCATAGTGATGTGTTATAGATGGTATTTAAGAAAAAAAAAAGAAAGCTATCTTAAAAACTGTAGATTGGAAAGAGTCTTTTTTTTAAAATCTGGTAACAAAGTGTAATGTATGAACTGCTCTCAAGGGTTTTCTCATCCGATCCTTACACTTCTTGATCTTTTCTTTCTGTGTTTGTCCAGATCACCAATAAGAGCAGAGAGTCGACTGTAGCGCTGCTGCACAGAATTAGTGATGCCTTCTCTGGATGGCTGCTTATGCTGCTTGTTGGACTCATGGCAGGTGTGGCCAACCGTCTCTTTCATAAATTTTGCATAAAACAGTGTGTTCAACTCTGTTAGAAACTTCTTTTTACTGTAAAACTGTTGATACAAATCTGACTTAGTTACTTTCATGAAGGTTTCCTGAGTCTAAAGCATGTTTTTTTCTTTCTGTAGGAGCCTTAGCGGGCGGGATTGACATTGCAGCCCATTGGATGACTGACTTGAAAGGCGGGGTGTGTCTCGTTGGCTTCTGGTTCAACCATGAGCACTGCTGCTGGACGTATAACGAAACATTCCAGGAGAGGGACCGCTGTCCACAGTGGAAGAGCTGGGCTGAACTCATCACAGGAACTTCAGAGGTCTGAGCGCGTCTCACTCATTCATTCATCATTCATTCATCTTCTTCTGTTTTGTCCCTTTCGGGGTCACGGGTCTGCCGGAGCCTATCCCGGCCACTTATGGGCGAAGGCAGGGGACACCCTGGACAGGTCACCACTCTGTCGCAGCGCCACAAATCACACACCCATTCACTCTCGCATTCACACCTAGGGACAATTTAGAGTTGCCAATTGACTGACCTATGAAGCATGTTTTTGGACGGTGGGAGGAAGCTGGAGACCCAGGAGAGAACCCACACATACTCAGAACATGCAAACTCCACACAGAAAGGTCCCCCATTGGTGTTCTGTTTCAGGTCCCCCAGCCGGGACTTGAACTGGGGGCCTTTTTGCTGTGAGACAAGAGCGCTAACCACTGCTCCACCGTGCAGCACCTCACTCATATCCACCATATTGATTGTCTTCTTTGGCTGCATATTTGATGCCCTCGATGACTTAAAGTAATCATAAATACTTAATTAAAAACCCAAACGAACTAAATGCATTCATATCTTGTATGTTTATTACATTTGTTTGCTGTTGTAACTAATCTGAGGAGAACATCTCTGGCACTTCCCTGTTCCATTTATAGGGTTGTAGGGGTGTTTGAAGCTTTAGTGGTGTCTAAAAATGTTTTTTTTTTCCATTTTCTTATAAGGGAGCCGTGGCAGCGTAGTGCTAGAAGTCCCTCCACCTGTATGGTGGTAAACGGTAAAACGGTAAAAACCGTTCTAGTGAGAAGACACATTTAAACAGATGTGTTTGGAGTTTAGATTTAGATGCCCCTCCCCATAGTGCTGAGGAGGGGCAAAGGAACAGTCAGCTGAAGGGAGGATCTGGGAACAGCCAGGCACTTGATGAGCCACAGTCAAGGAGTTTTAAATTCAGAAAAAAAACTCTGTTCTTATGTTCTTATGTTTGGATCAAAATATTCTCATTTCCAGTATAGAAATGTTTGTTTCTTTAGTTTGCTGAGGATCATGTGTGTCCTTTGTTTTATGTTCTCTCCAGGGTGCATTCCCGTACATAATGGACTACCTGATGTACATATTCTGGGCGTTGCTCTTCTCTTTCTTGGCGGTGACGCTGGTCCGGGCTTTTGCACCATATGCATGCGGCTCAGGAATACCAGAGGTGAGATGCAAAGTCTGCCTCTAATTATTTCCCTACTTTGTGAATATTTGTAAGCTTGTAGGTTGATATATGCATGATTTGATGGTAGGTAAGTTGTGTGGGAGCAAACCAAAAGCACAAAGTCTCAGAATCCTTTCTCTTTCAACCTGAAAAAAATAAAGTAAAAAAAATAATGTAAAAATAGTGTGGCCTGAGAATCCATATTAAACATCTGTATCACCCTATTTATTTTCTTTCAGTGGTACTTGTTTCTGCATTATGTATTTTTTTTCCCTTTTTTGTGTGTGTAATCAATCAATCAATCAATCTTTGTGTCGACTATAGCTCTGGGTGGGTAACTGCCAGCCTTTAGTATCAAATGCATCATATTTTTACGCTTTTGTTTTTTTTTGTTTATAGTACCCGCATTGTTTCTTTTTTTCGCTACTAAATATGTAATATTTATCACCATCATTTTCTGAGTAAAAGATACTAAAATGTATAAAAAGAAAACACTTTTACCATCAAATAGTATCTGCCACAAAGAAAATCTCTTGGTCAGATTGTAATCACTGGAGCAGGAGATCTTCATTTGTTTCATGAAAGATAAATCTCTAAAACACAAACTTAACTTCTTTTCTTTCTCTCTGTGTGGGTTTATCTTGTGGTCACACTCACAAAAAGACATTATACTTTAGCCTTTCTACAAAAAATGACCCCCAAAACATTCTCATTCTCTCTCAGAATGGAACGCTGCAGACTATTTCATTTTCTGTTGTGTTTGTCTCCTCAGATTAAAACCATCCTCAGTGGTTTCATCATTCGTGGTTACCTGGGAAAGTGGACCCTGATCATCAAGACCATCACCCTGGTTCTGGCCGTCTCTTCTGGGCTTAGTTTAGGGAAGGAGGGCCCTCTGGTCCATGTGGCCTGTTGCTGTGCAAACATCCTCTGTCATCTATTCACCAAGTACCGCAAGAATGAGGCCAAACGGCGAGAGGTACGATCTGGAGCCACGTGTGCTCGACTAAAACGTCAGGTTCATTTGATTGTTCGGGTTTCTCTAGCACCATGGAAACATGAGACTTGGGTAATATTGATTTTTTTGTTGTTGTAAAATTTGCAAGAATAAAAATATTTCTATAATAAAAAAAAGTGATGATAATAAGTCAAAACCCTTTTCCTAAAAAAAACCTATTGTTTCCCAGGCACTGCTCCTTCAGGCAGAAGTTAAAAAGCTTTTGTGCTTTTTTTTAGTCAGTATTTTTGAAGTAAAGTTAATTCAAGTCCTTCTTTTCCTTCACATAAAACCTCCACCAGTTGTTTACATTGTGAATCTTAACCGTAAAAATGAATTTCAGATAATAATATTCCTGTTCTATTCTTTGTTTTCCTACTACTCATTTAATACGACATCCTTCACATTTCCAGCAAACATAAAGACATGTATGAGTAATTCACACCTTTGTGTTTAAGAGTTTGTTCCAATGCTTTCTTCTTTTTGGTTTCTTTCAGGTTTTATCAGCTGCAGCTGCAGTGGGAGTTTCGGTGGCGTTTGGTGCTCCTATAGGAGGAGTCCTGTTTAGTTTGGAGGAGGTGGGGAGCTGGTGACATTGAGATGTTTGTTTTTTGTCACGTCTCATCACTTGTCTGAAAGTTTATTTAACACTGACCTTTGACAGTTGATAAATATGATCACAGCTGATGATTCTAGTTGTATTAAAGTGAACTTTTATGAAGGCTCATACAAAGACTCTCCCCTCCCCCGTCCCGTCTAGGTGAGTTATTACTTCCCCCTGAAGACGCTCTGGCGTTCCTTCTTTGCGGCACTGGTGGCAGCTTTCACTCTGCGCTCCATCAACCCTTTTGGGAACAGCCGCTTGGTCCTGTTCTACGTGGAGTTTCACGCTCCCTGGCATCTGGTGGAGTTGGCCCCTTTCATCCTGCTGGGTATATTTGGGGGCCTCTGGGGGGCACTGTTTATCAAGGCCAACATTGCCTGGTGCAGAATACGTGAGTACTGTGAGGACTTGTAAGAGTCCTGAGAGCTCTTTGAGGAGCATGCATTGATCCCTTCCCTGGTGTTTCTGCAGGGAAAACCACTCGCCTCGGCCACTATCCCATCATGGAGGTGCTGGTCGTTGCTGCCTTAACCGCTCTGGTTTCCTACCCAAACAGTTACACGAGGATGAGTGGTTCCGAGCTCATTTCCGAGCTGTTCAATGACTGCTCTCTGCTGGACTCCTCTCAGCTGTGTGGCTATGAGCAGGTTGGCGCCACAGTGCTGTCTGATTCAGAAGGATCTCAAAGCAGAAAGCCGTTTCTCATTTTGCTCCATAATATCTGTTAAGCTTGTGATTTCAAAAGTGGCTTTTCTGCCTTTTCTTTTGTTTTTTTGTTTCTGTCCTAACTCCTCCGGCTCTGCTGTGATCCTAAGCCAGCAAACATGTCAGAAACCGGAGCAGGAAACAGCCTTGCTGACCGGCCAGCAGGCCCAGAGCTCTACACGGCTCTGTGGCAGCTGGCTCTGGCGCTCATCTTCAAGATGATGATCACCGTCATCACTTTCGGCATGAAGGTGGGTTCAAGCAAATGTCCCCTCAGGTTCTTTAGCTATGACCTTAGAGTCTTTCTATAATTTATTTCCCTATTTTAATAAAACTATCTAGTTATTGTCAACCACTCAACCTCTTCTTGTTCCCCCTTAGCAGTTGGAAACCCCGTTTTATACTTTAAGTGTAACTGCAAAACAAAAAGGAGAAGCTAAAAGCATAACACTGACTGATAACAAAAGTTCCCACCCAGAGCACAGACTGAGGCTTTAAATGCGTCTTAATCTTCAGTCTTTTACTTTTTGACTCTGGCTCGGCTCGGTTGTCATAAAAATATGACAAACTTTGTTCTTCTGTGAACGTCCAGGTTCCTTCAGGTCTCTTCATCCCCAGCATGGCAGTGGGAGCCATAGCAGGCAGGCTGCTGGGCGTGGGCATGGAGCAGCTGGCCTACTACAACCACGACTCCATCCTCTTCAGGGGGTGGTGCTCTGCAGGGGCAGACTGCATCACTCCCGGGCTTTACGCTATGGTTGGAGCTGCTGCATGTTTAGGTGAAAATGGATGAGAGTCGGAGCAGAAGCTGGTCGGTGCTTTGCTTTGATGAGAAGCAAAGTTTAAAGATGGGAAAATGATTGCCGACACATCTTCTAGAGCAGCGGTCCCCAACCCCCGGGCGGCGTACCAGTCCGTGGGTCATTTGGTATCTTTTAGGCACGGAAAGAATGAATAACTTACATTACTTCCGTTTTATCTATTTCGGAATCTGAAAGATGTTTTATTTTGAAAAAATTGCCTGATTTTTTTTTTTTCTTTTTTTTTTTTTTTTTTCTCTTTACATCCGTCAATGTGACTCTTGGCGCAGACCAAGGAACTTTTCTCGGTCACGTGATAGGATACCACTAAAATAAAACCCAGGAGCTAGCAAAATTAGTAAAAAACAAACTTCTTTGGAAAGTTTCTTTGCCAAGGGGAAAATGCCCAGCCAGGAGATAGAAGAGGAGCCTTCAACTTACAAAAAAAGAAAGCTACATTTAATAGACAGCACTTCTTTTTTTTGCACCATGAGTGTGGAAAGGGGAGAGGATAATGATACCTGTGCGATGTACAATGTAATGCGCGTCAAAATAAAAGGTCAGGGTTCGTCTTGTCACGTCTATGTTGCTCTTTTATCGTACCGTTGCTACAATGATCATCCCACCACAACTTAAAGACCGGTTCGTGAAAACTTTGTATGACGTCATACCGGTCCGTGACGTTTCAATTCAATTCAGTTCAATTGTATTTGTATAGCCCAAATTCACAACAACAGTCGTCTCGATGGGTTCGTATCGGTAATTGAAAAAGTTAAACCTAAAATCAAAAGGATCATGAATACATAGAATTCAATAGGAAAATACTAAATTGAACTAACAAACAAAAGTTTAAAAGGTTGGGGACCACTGTTCTAGAGGAACAGCCAATGAGAATGTTTTACAGCTTTACTTGTAATATATGAGCTCTGGCACGGCAGATCTGAAAGGAATTGTTATTTAAAGACTAAAAAAAACACAATTCCACAATTCTGCTGCCCATTGCAGAGATTAAAGAGACGATGAATCATGGAGAAGTGCTGTGACTAAACGATTCAGATGCAGCTCCTGTTTCTGGCTGCAGTCAAAGTCAGATTATGGAATTTATTCCGACTGATTTAAAATCAACTTGGCTGCTTTTGCTTTTCTTTAAAAAAAAACAAAAAGTATGTCTCTGTACAGAAAGATCATTAGTTTGCCTCACTTCTGTTTAGGTGGAGTTACTCGCATGACAGTGTCACTGGTCGTCATCATGTTCGAGCTGACTGGCGGCCTGGAGTACATCGTCCCTCTGATGGCTGCAACCATGACCAGCAAATGGGTGGCCGACGCCTTTGGGAGAGAAGGAATTTATGAGGTGCAGCATCTCTCATTGATCTGAGTTGTTGTTTATTTATCAGTCATTGACGATAATTTTCCTTCCCATAATGTCCTTAAGGCTCACATCAGGCTTAATGGCTACCCATTTCTGGAGGCAAAGGAAGAGATTGACCACAACAGCCTGGCTGTGGATGTGATGACACCCAGGAGAGGAGACCCTGCGCTCACAGTGCTCACACAGGAGGGCATGACTGTGGGTGAGGTGGAGGTAAATGTTTCTAAAAACGCACAGCAACATCTCCTGCTTACCTTTGTGCCAAATCCCGACTTGGTTGCGTTTGTCACCTGCAGAGCTTGATTGAGAGCACTCGCTTCAGTGGCTTCCCCGTGGTCCTCTCTCAGGAGTCCCAAAGGCTTGTGGGATTTGTCCTCCGAAGGGACTTGCTCATATCCATTGGTCTGTATGCTGCGCAAGTGGAACACATACCTTATTCTTGCTTGATTTTACACCAAAATATATTTTCCTCAGTATCTCCCTGACCCGGATAGCTTCTGTTCAAATGAGAACACCCCCTCAGCCATGTTATTTGTGAACTCTGTGAACTTTCAGTATTGCCAAAAGTGTCCTGTATCTCATTCAAATTATTAAATTCAAGAGTTCCTGCCACTTCATGGACACAAGGGGCGTAAAATCCCACACCTTTGCATTGGAACTGATGTAACAAACATTTGTAAAAGAATGTCATTTGCATATATGTGTGTTTATTCATTCTACTGATTTTTTTTAATTTTGCGGGTATTTAGAATGGTTTGGCCTCTGTCTCTTATGTTTCTCAATCTACTCTGTTAACCAGACAACGCCCGGAAGCGTCAGGACGGAATCGTCAGTGCCTCCCAGGTGGTATTTACCGAGCACCTCCCACCGCTGTCTCCTGAGGCTCCGCCTCCACTGCCCCTCAGAGGCATCATGGACCTCAGCCCCTTCACGGTTACAGACCACACCCCTATTGACATCACTGTGGATATCTTCAGGAAATTGGGGCTACGCCAGTGTCTAGTTACACATAATGGGTGAGGGACTAATACATTGTTTGTTTTGTTTAGTATATTACATCAAATTACTGGTATCCATAAAACATTTTCTGATCTGAACAGCAAATGTCACACAAACACTTCACTCAATGCAAAACCTTTGAAAGATAACAAAGACCATTAAGAAGGCAAAACAAATAATAAACATTACATTTTAGAAATCAAAACAAAATTCCATAAACCAAAAGACAATTCCCAAAAGAATGAAATGAAATAATTCTAAAAATGTTCAGAAAACAAAAGTAATTTCAAAAGGAAATGTTAAAAACTGGAAAAGGTAGTTACTCCGGGACATCTCTGGCCATGGTGCAAAGGTAGAGCGGTTGACCTCTGATCGGGAGATTGCAGGTTTGATCCAGCTACTGCCCGCCCATGTGTTGAAGTGTCCTTGGGCAAGACACTGAACCCCACATTGCTCTAGGTGGTTGTTGGTTGGTGTCAGTGTTTGGCAGTGTTGTGTGTGTGATTGTGTGTGTGTGTGTGTGTGTGTGCATGGATGAATGGGACTGTGAGTGTAAAGCGCTTTGGATCTTAAAGGAAAGTAGCAATGTGCTAGATACCTTTCTGCTGCTTATCATTTCTCTGATGCGTAGTCTTTTTACACTTTTCCATCTCTGTCAATATTATTAAAGCTACCAGTGAGTCTTTAGCAGGAACGGACATTTCTCTTAAGAATCTTTGGGAAATGTAAAAAGGTGCTTCACCACAAAGCTGAGGTACTTCCTGTTGGGAAAACCAGATTTGTTTGAGTTTTATCAGAGGACCGTCATCCGTTTGTCCTCAGTTTTCTTAAGTGCACTATAAGGTGCACTTAAGCCTTCAATGTCTTCAAAAAACAGCAGTCCGCCTTATATTTGGAGTAATTGTGACTGTTTACTGATATTAAAAGTACACAGCGCTTATGTCCAAATGTTTGGCCGGGTGTTGAGCTGCATCAGTCTTTTTTAATGTGTGTTATAAACGAGAGTGGGAGTTGCATATATGGTAAATATGCCCATGCTTCTAATATGTAGCGGGTCACAAACAAGTTGCAGTTAATCATTTAACCCTTGTGGCGTCCTATGGGGTCAAGATGACCATTGACGTGTTCTCCCTACCGTGACAAAGGTGGAAAGATTTCATGTAATCCATGGACACCAGTGAAGATCACAAATCATTGAAGAAAAAAAGGTTCAGCCACTGTCTAGTGGGTCTAGATGACCCAACTCCCAACGTTAAAAGGGACTTATCTCTGACTATTTAAGTTTGCTCTATAACTCTTCTATTTGACATAAATTCAAAACTAGACCATTCGTTGATGGTGCTTCCTGTAGTGCAGAAAACACAGTATATCAACAAAGTATGAAATGCCTGAATATTCCTTTATATTTTGGTTTCTTTACCCGTTTGCTTTTTAGGAAACTGCTGGGCATCATCACGAAAAAGGACGTGCTCAAACACATGGCACAGATTGCCAACAGAGACCCTGACTCCATCCTCTTCAACTGAGCTTCATCGTCAGAAGAAGAAACGAGCTTTACCTCATCAAACCTGTGAAGGCACAGACACTTGATCTTCATTTGCACAACTGAACTATGGACAAAGAAATTTGTCAGTAATTTGGAGACATTTTTGGCTCCATAATGTACCACTCCAAAAACAAAACAATGCATTAACAGAGACTTGTTCAGATTATTAAAGGAAAAGAGTTTAAATGAAGATTATTTCACATTTTATTTTTGGCATTCTTGTTTCCTCTTTTTTCTTTTTTCAAAAGCTATTTGAATAGATGTTGCCATCAGCTGTCCTCTTTTTCCTGTGATTTTAACCTTCATTTTGCTTCTCCTGAACACTTGATACTAACATGAAGGAAGAGAAGTTGATGTCCCATGATGCATTGCAAGAACTTCAAAGGGAAGGAAGAGAAAATACTGGGAGATTTAGATAGTGGGGGGCATCCCCCTCCAGCTCAGACAGAGCCCCCGAAGCAGGCCAAGTGGCTCTGACGCAAAGGATCCTGGGTAAAGTGGTATGCACGAGTGTGCCGGGAGCAGTGCAGTCTGGGAACTCCCCATTCCTGCCTTTTCTTAGAGACGCTTGAGATTTGTTAAAAAAAAAAAAGCCTGGGAACTCTTCCATGTTTTTGGGCCTCTCAGACCGGCGGTAGTGATCAGGTTCCAGAAGTTTGTGGCGTTTCCGAGCTGCTGGAAGTAAGAATCGCAACAATTATTTATGTAAATGTGAAATGATTTGTCTTAGTAAATTATTCCACCTGAGTTGTCCGCCTCTTATGTCTTTTTGTTTCTTAACTTGTTTATTTGGGATGAAAGCAAAAAGTTTTGTTTTTATATGAACTAGTTAGTATTGTAATTATTACTGTAATTTAATTTAAAAAAAATGTATTTTGAAATGTACGATAACCTGTACTGAGAAGGCAGGGCAATATGCAGCAGAAAACCCATATGTGCACCAGAAGACCATGAAAGGAGCCTACAGGGATTGGAACCTCCTCACAAGAGGCAACAGGGAGTAGCCATTGTAAATAAAAAAAACAGGAGCAAATGAGTGTGACGTCACCCTTAGAAAATGGCTTTCTTCAGGCTCCTGTCCTGCCTGCATTTTTTTCACAAAATGGACAATGTTGGAGCCAGATGACATAGTTAGCAGTAATTGGTCCAAATTAGTTTAAGTCATCGCCAATCAGTAGTGAGTAGGTTAGAAGACCACACCCTTTCCATTGAAATCAGGCTCGGGAGAATCTGTCAAACGTTTTGAGTGTTCAAGACCACATACTTTTATTGAGGCATGAGATGATCAGTTTATAATATGAATAACTTCCACGACAGAAAAAATATGGAATAAAATTAGGATTAGCAAAAACATTTCTTAAAAAATGATTAGCATAGAAAGAATGGTTATTATGACAAATGGAATGTCTGAATAATAACGCTTTATTTCTCCATAGATGTCTATGGGATTTTGGCTTCTTGGAGCCGACGGGTACTTCCTGTTTGGAACGCCAGGGGGGAGGGGTTTCTCTGTCCAGCTCTCTTACAGTCAATGGGCTAACCCCCACACCAACTTGTAGCCTTTAAAATAACAAATTGATGCTGATCTGATGTTTCAAACATCAGCACGATCAGATCTGGCTGCATAAAATCCATTAGAACCCCTCTCACAGTTTAGTCATAACTCATTCTCAGTCTGGATCCAACTTTTGCTTCATCTTTGTATCCGTTTTCCTTTATTCACATCTGCTGCCACAAAGGCTTTGCCTAAAACAACTAGAATAATTGTGTTTTTCAAGTCATTGTAAACAGGACTTTACTCAAAGTGTTTTATCACATATGACATACTGATTGTGGTTAAAACGTAAACATAAACCAACATATCTTTCCCCTAATAATTTTGAAGAAAACCATATACTTTTAAATTCTTTATCAGAATCACTGAACAGCTATAATAACTGGTAAAACCAAATATATAATAACAGTAGGGCAACAGTTTACTTCAGTCTGCAGATGTTCCTGCTGTTTCCAGCTGGAGCTCATGTTTGGCCCCCAAAAGCTGTGCAGATGAGGTAGAGGAGGAGGAGGAGGAGGAATTGCGTTTTTTGCATAGTGTTTGCTTGTGGGGCATTTGATACGCCTGTGCCTGTTACATTTTCTGTGTGACTGTGACTCGTGTTTCAGTTTGGAGGTTTTAGAGAATGTGATGTTCATTGCAGCCGGATTGTAATGATTGAGCACATTCTTGATGGCCGTTCCTGTCTGCTTTCTGCGCCTTCACATGAGGCTCAGGTTACCGAGCCACTCTGAGGTTCCATGTTCTCACATCTCAAACACACACCCACACACACACACACACACACAAACAGCATTTGTGTCACAACCTGCTTTCTCTTCTGCTTGTTGTCTCAGAGTTTGGCTTCTTTGAGTCACGTCCTCCCCCGTATCAAGTTGTATTGCTCTCTGTAAATGTTAAATGCATTTCGAAACTGGAGGAACATTTTTGACAGGTAAACCAGTTCTTAATGTTTTCTAAGTATTAGATCCATCTCACCCACAGTTGTGCACTTTCTGTCATATTAATAAATATTGCTTGAAAGGGAGTGGAAGGAAGCGAACTTATATAATCCCACCCCAGTTCTACCGTAACCATTTTATTACATGATTTATCAATATCCGGTTCCTAGCTTTTATCAGGCAGAATTAAGAATGTTGAAATATCAATAAAGCACATGACAAAGATGAATTACTTCAATTATTTTGTAAAAAATAACTTTTAGAAATCAACATGGCAATGAAGTATCCAAAATATATGCAGATTATGTTACTTAAAAAAAGTAATTGTTATGATAAAAAAATAATACTATATCAGTAAAATAGACATAACACTGTTTCAGGAATTTTTATAGCAAAGTTGCAAAATTTGATCAAGTATCAAAAGTTAAAAATATGTGCAAAATTATGTTACATTAGGAAAAAATCATGAATCAATTTATCAATTTATTTGGAGCAAGTGAAGTAAAATCATTAAAAGTCAATCAATGTTACCATTTTTAATAATTGATTAATCTTTTGTTTTATTTTTTTTGTATTTTTTATGATAAAGTAATGCTGAGAAGAAAAATAAGAAGGGTCCATATTTTGTCGAATGACCAAGGTTGGCATTTCTTCTTTTACTGATTAACAGCCATACTTCTGGGTTTGAACTGTTAAATAAACTAAAAAGATGAGTCCATTAAAAATGAGGGGGAAGTGTGTTCTACTCTTACTCATTAATGTCTCACTTTTCAGAGATTCTTCAACAGTTTAAGATATTTCATGCTGACACGATAGTTTGTTTTCCACAAATGTAGATCTGAGTGCTTTGGTCTTTTCTGTTTAAACAATATTTCTTGATTAAAATATCCATGTGTGTTTTTCTTCTTGAATTGCAATTTCTATTTTTTTAGAGCTAGACAAATCCGTTAGGTTTTCTTCCTAGAGGTCTTTGTACAGTTTAGTTGCCAGTGAATCCTGTTTGATTACACAACAGTATAATTGCAAAGAGACTATTTATCAAATCCAAGAAGGATCCTGAAGCAAGGACAGTGTAGAGCACTGTACATTATTTTTACAACTCTCAGTTCTACTCTAGAGCAGTGTATATTTGTATGTCAGCAAAAGTCAGCAAAAGTAATAAAGTGCTGTTGAAAAGGTAAAGAGAGTTCAGGAAGGCTAGATTCTCTCTGAAGCTTACAAGAGAAAAACTCACAGAGATGAGAAACAATGGATCCAAAGACCAAGGACCCTTTAGAACTCATGCACTAAGATTTCAGAGCATCAATGCCGACAGCAAACATGGAAAGATGCAAATATGCACTTTACAGTATTTATGCTTTTTTTCTGAAATCAAAAAGTAACATTTCTACCATGAGATTCTTGGCTGCATCTCACCTTATGGAGAAGTTCGATGTATTTGTTCTGACAAGGCCACAGACTTCAGCAATAAAGATTGTCAAACACTATTAACAAAACATAGGATAAAGCCTGAGACATCTGCATTCAACCTGCCAGAGCAGAGAGAATGAACACTCAGTGAAATGAGTAAAAGCTGGTGTCACAGCAGATGCACAAAAGAAAATGCCACATAAGCTATTTACAGGCAAAGGGGCAAAGCTGCCCAAACTGCAGGGTTTTAGATCTGTGGGTTTTGCCTGCAAGCAAGAAAAGATAAACCTAGACTCCAAATGTGAGTGAGGAGTTTTCAGAATAACAAAAACAGCCCAGCTCTTCTGTTGCAGCATCCAGACATAGACAGGTTTAAAACCACACGCTGGTGAAATTCACAGCCAAGACCACCAAGAAAGAGCAAGTCACACAATAGACGAGTGTACTGAAAACGATGCTAAGTGTAGATATCCTGAGATCGCTAAAGATTGATTCGTGATAAAAGTGTGGAATGTAAACCAAATCCGTGATGGCTGGGATTTTTATAAGACTGTTTGTGTACAAGTAAAGCCAGTGAGACAACGACCACGAGGAACTGACCATGAAGACATCGGGGCACCTACAGGACTGATAGACTGACAATACGCGTGAAAAGCGTAGACAGTCCAGTTCAGAAAACAGATGGGTGGTTATCCATGGGTTAGATGGTGTTACGATGACAGACAGCGAAGAAAATCTTTAGAATAATTTATTGGAATAAAGATGCCTCCAGCTCTTCTCCAGTACTTGGGTTCAGTGAGTCCTTCACAGGACTCTCATAAGTCACCACAGAAACACACACACACATCTGCTGCTTTCTTACAAACCTGGTAAGGAGCATCATTTGGCCCAGGGGGCAATTCTTACCTGGAACCTCCTTTGGAAAAGGCAGGTATTTTTTCATCCCTATTAATACCTCATTTAAAACATGTCCAAATTTACATGACTTAAATGTCATACTGAATTTGGTAACCACCATTTCCACCTATTTAAGAGTTGGTGGTTTGGTTTTCATTGTGTTTCTTATCATTCCATTGGGAGTTCTGGGTCTCTCTCCATACATCTAAGAAATCTTCCTATTTGCATCTGAATATGCTTAATGTATCACCTGCTATGGCTTACTCACTGTATGTCTGAAGCCAGAGGAGTAATGCTGTCAGAAAGGTGGTGTAGTGGACCAATATGTGGAGTGATCTGTGCTTTTCTTGAAATCCATCCAAAGGTCCAGGAAACGGTCAACTGTAATCTGAGGAGTAATCCCAAACGTCATAACAGGTCAAAAAGTCACTGATCCAGGTGGTAGAAAACACAATATCCAAGGATGGGAAAAAAATTCAAGGGTTCAAAGGAAAATCATCATATCCAAATCCAGAAAAAAGTCATGAAAAGGTGCAAGCAACAACAAACTGTCAGAGAAGCACAGTGGAGGAATATGGCCAGCTCAGACCAGGTTACAGGAATGAGACTGATGAGGAGTGGGGGAAGTATGGGAAGTCCAGAGTGTCAAAAAGCTGCAGGGGGTCCAGCTGCACAGCAAAACAGGACAACCAGCTATCTTTCCAGGCGTCACTTTGTCTTTCCCTAACTGTCGTGTCTCGAGTCCAAAGCAGACACTGAAATATGGAGCATCTGTTATAGAAGATTTTGACCCCCTTCCATGCAATTGTACAGTACTGCCACCTTTTCTAAAACTTACATCACACATGCCCACTTGTACTCCAAGCATTGCATCTGCAACATCTTTGTACTGTGACCACTCATCCTTCATACCAACAGGGATGCTGATCTTTTTCATTTTGCTGCCCATCACACAGCCGTGCTTCCCAAAGAGTCAGCCAGGAAACGAGATTTACAGAGCTAAAGACTTACCCAAGCGTGTGCATGTACTGTAGACACAAAAAAGAAAAACCCAAACTTCCTGAAGAGACTAAGTGGGGCCAGTCAAGTCCTCAACCTGACACACACACACACACACACACACACACACACACACACACACACACACACACACACACACACACACACCCACACACACACCCACCCACCCACACACAGACACACACACACACACACACACGCACACACACCCACACACAATTAAATACCAACCCCAAACACACTTTTTAGCAGAACAATACATCTGTTTCTGGCTCGCTCTTTCACTACCGGCTATTGGAAATGGTCATTTCAGAGTGGCTGGGAGTGGTGCTATCAAAATACCTTGTCCAGCTTTATGGTTCAGTTACTCCTGTGCAAAGAAACAATCCTTTGAAAACCTTTGATAATGACTGGAATGTTTTTCTTCACAGCCCATGGAGAAAACTGCGAAAGAGGCAACTTTCTGGATTAAAATGTATTCAGTCTGTGTGTGCATGAGTGTGTCTGTGTGTGTGCATGTTTGCGATTTTGTTTTTCTGATTCAGTGACAAAGTGTTTCTGTGCTGTAGGGGTTTTCCTCGTTGCCTCACAGACAAAGCATGCTGGTTCAAGTCCTGTCTGGGTACTTTTGAATTTTGAGAGCCGACTTTTATCCCTGAGCTTCTAGCATTCTCACACATCAGGCAAAAAACATGTTTGCTTGTGATGGTTTACTGTTGGGTTTTCATTTTGACATCAATGGTTTTCTGTTCCTCTTTCTTCACCCAGTACAGTTTTATTCCTCTCATCTGGTACTACAGCCTGCTTGTGTGTGTGATCTTATTCTTTGCTTTTGTAGCCATTAGGCTGTTATGTGTGCAGAATCTCTCTTTTAATTTCAAACCCATTAGTAGTGATATCTATAGATTGTAAGGCCTGGATGGATAGTTTATGGATGCCCCTTGACTATGTTCTTCTAAAAGAATAGCTCTGACTTTAAGGGCACATTCTTACTGACAGGTGATTCCAGTGTTTGCTCCCTGGAATGGGCTGATTTATTTGTCAAGTCTAAAAGCTCACCTGATCTCTAGTCTCGGTTTACTTGTGAAGTGAACTTTACCGGGTTACCAGTGCAGTTCACTTGATGAGGAAATGCTCCACTAACTTTCTGTGGACCAAAAAGAGAAAGTAAACCACAGAGAGGACACGTCATCGCTACAAATGATGTGCATCTACCCAAACAACAGCCAAGGGCCTAAATCCATAAAAGTGTGAATCCCGGAAAAGTTGAGTAAACCTGGCGTACAGAGGAAATGCAAGCACTTTTACTTTGTTCTGCCTGTAACCTAGGCCCTACCTTCCATTCCTGTAAATACTGCAAACCAGGAAGTACCAAATGTTGCAGTTCCTCAAAAGATCACTGGAGGCATGTTGCAAAAGAGAGAGATTTTCTAGTGACCTCCTACTCAAGAGGTTTGTTTTTATCCTTTATTTAAATACCTCAAAGTCTATATTCAATGAACAGTTCAATATTAAATGAATGATTTCTATGTGACTACACCTGTGTGTGTTTAATGGTTGTTGTAGGCTGTTCTAATTTAATTAGAGCCTAAATTTGAACTTATTTTTCTTCATTTCTTCCATGTACAATCATCTTAGTAAAACTGGGAAGCAGCTTTCTACAGATGCCCAAATGGTGTTTGTAGTTGCAAAACTAATGTACATGTTTGGACACTATGTTACAATTGCAAAAGACCTTTCAATGGTGATTTTAATGGTGATTCAGCCGTACAGTTTTGTGCCATATGCCAGCCATGACGAGGAAAAAACAAAGGCGTACACGGATCTATTTATCTACAAGTGAATGCATCAGAGTGTAGAGGAGCAGGGAGCAAGGAGCTTGTGGCTTGCTGTAGTAGCTTCTATGTCACACTTACGAGCATTTTCAAATGGCATTTTTTGTCTGCTCCTGATTCACAAGGATTTGAATAAAGAAATACTCTGAAAAATGCTATCTTAAACTTAATTTTCCTTATTATGTCCTCCATCATGAGTAAAATGCCACAAAAACATGTTTAAAACACCAAAACACAATTTTCACTGGAGTGAGTCTTTAGTTCGTGATTCAAATTGCTTTCAAACAGCACAGAGGAGGTTAGGTCTGTCCAAGAATCGTTATTTTCTCTGACACTGTTGTTATACATCTCAAAACCAGATCTTGATAGACACCAGACACCAGGTTTGTGTGTGACGCATACACACCTCTGCCTTTCCTTGGCCAACCGAGATGTTTTGTTAAAAAAGAAGTTGGCAAAATTCTTCTTTATCCAATTAAGTGCACCCGCCTCAGTGGATAAAAAGCTGATTTCATGTAAAGCCATAAGATTGAATCATATTGAAAAATCCAGATTTTTACTCTGGAGGTAAAACATTACACATCATTTATATTACCACTATTATCTTGTAACTTCTATCAGTGATTGACGCCCTTGTGTTTTTCCTCAACTTGTCTTGTAATAAATAGATGTGGTCTGGTTCGCATTTGCGCTCAGTTACCTCATTACTTTTTCAAAACATCCTTAAACTATTTTTCCATGTGTTACATTAAGAGAAAAAAAACGGCAACAGAGACTCTTAGATACAGGTTCACTTGAGTGTTGGTGTGTCGGATTGCCTTCAGCATGATGTCACAGTGGATCCACGGTGGACCAAGCAGCTAGAGTGGTTGTTCAGCTGGAACCATTTGATCCACTTTAGGGTTACCTCAGCAAAGAATAACTTCATATTATTCAAATGTTACTGTGTTGGCGGGAAAAAACTTAAAGAAAAGGGATTCTTCTATCCAGTTTAATAAAAAACGAATATAGGGATGTCATCTAATGTTTGCACAAAAATAAACAACAAAGAAAGCTGTGTCAAAAGTGAACCAGATGATACTATAATTTAATTTAAATAAGCTTCATGCAGGATGTTGCAAATTACGTAAGACTGATATAATAAACCAAGTAAATTTTATAATTTCCGCCATTCAAATGAGGGTGGGCTTACTTTGCGCTCGTAGTCTCACCCACAACTCAGAGTTAGATTTCTAATGAACTACTGCAGCTCCGCAGATACTACGTCCTGAAAAACAAAGCAGATTTTTTGATTTGGGCTAAAAGTGCATAATCATAATTAAAAGACCAGTGGGAATGTTTTGAGAATAGATGAAAAACTGTTTGGAGTGGGACTTTAAATGAGTTTGGAAAAGCATAATGTCTCTGTAGGGAAAAACGAAGGGAAAATTCTGCTAATACATTCACATTCCTCAGATTTGCCTTTGTTTCCTGGTGACTCTGTCATAAAGGGTCTAAAATGTTTGCGACTCTTGTTTTATCAGGAAAACCATGCGAGGTTTTCACACTGCATGCACAGATCACACTTTTAAACTGAAGCCCCTGTGATCTGATTCAAATCCCAGAATAAAGTTATTTTCATTGTTTCATTATTTTAATTTCTAAATACAATGTAAATGCACAATTTAAAAACTTTATCTGAACGTGGAATACAAGTTAAAAAAAAAAAAGAAATGCTGAAAAGGGCTTGTTTTTTTCAGCAGGTGAAAACATCAGGACAGTATTCAAAGTGACACTGATATTACAGGATTTTCACATCAATTTAGCATCATTTGAAAGACATAATATAGAAGGACACAATCAAAAAGTGACAAACTAAGAACATCCTCCCCTCTGTGAAGGTCGTTTATGATCATGGTTGGAGGGGGATCTCAAAAATGGCTTCCAACTGAATGAAAGTCTTCAAGCACAGAAATAACTTCCTTTTGCTTCACTGAATCCTTGCGTATCCATCACATCCGTTCATGAGATCCAAATTGTCCCATTTATTCAGAAAGTTAAGCCTTAATCTGCCTGCACATTAGAAAACATTTTAGGCTATCAAAACTTGATTATACGTACTCCCCCGAGCCAATAATCATCAGAAAAAGCATTTACTTTTATTGATTTTGTCTTAGTTGGGTATTAAAGGTTTAACATATTTGTTTTTTTTACAACAAATATTCAAAGCTACCAAGAGCAAACAAAGGTCTGACACAAGGAAAGAATGGTTGGAGTCCTGGGATGACACTGTCAATCTGATGTACTTTAGTGTAAGGTAATGAAGAAACTGAGACCCAAGTTTAGAATAGGAATAAACTTTCCATAAATGTTTATTCCTGCAATTGGAGAACATTTCAGTGCATTGTGACATATTTTCGAACCCTTGTGCTATCCTAGGCACTTCAACATTGGGAGTTGGGTCATCTAGACCCACTAGACAGTGTGCTGAACCTTTTTTCTTCAATGATTTGTGATCTTCATCCATGGGGTCCATGGATTACATGAAATCTTTCTACCTTTATTCACCTTTATCATGGTAGGGAGAACACGTCAACGTAAGGGTGGGGTCATCTAAGATAGCACAAGGGTTAAAAAGCCTATATCACGCTATTCTTTAGCCTTTCAGAGTAAACTATATGCATATATATTATCATATATATGCATATAGTTTATTGTTTAAATATATCCATATTATAATGCATTACCTTTGGTTACATATTATTTTTGCAGCTAATTTCCTACCCGGAAGTAAGATGATTCTATCTATGAGGCTCCGCCTTTCACTCCTTGTGGGCGCTGCCCATTTCATGACGTCAACCTAGTGTCGGCCTTGCCAGAGTGTCTGTGTTTGGCCCACGAAAACAAACAACATCCGAACTTTTGCAAAGATGATCACGCAAGCTCAGCAGAGAAAGTGGGTGTTTGTGTTAGCCTGTGGGCAGTGCTGGCAGCACAGACTCTTCCTGGAAGGGGCTGTTCCCTAAATGTCTGTGACACAATGTGAGGACCCACTCGTTTTAGTAGATTGGGAGGGGCTCAGAAATGCAGGAACGGATAAAAATACTGCTTTGGGGTTGTTTATAGAGAGGAATGAAAATTATAATACATTTAAAAGTTCAAAAAGTTGATTTTTCATGATATAGGCCCTTTAAATATATATATATCATCCCACTCTGATCATCTTTTGATCTGTCATAATAGAGTTCCCAGTGGTCTTTTGAACATGATTATGTGTGTTTTCTATGTTCTGCAGAGCAACAGGAGTTCATTAGAAATTTGCCTCAGAGTTGTGGATGGAACTGTTGGTGGTGAGTAACCCCGCCCCCCCTTCTCCTCCTCATTACTGAGACCTCAGAGCAAGGAACTTGTGGTCCGACCAGTGTATTTTCTACATCACAAATTAGCTCTTTTACAAACATTCTTCTGCTCCTAATTCACAACATTTTGAATAAAGAAATACTCAGAAATTTAATTTTAGGTTTAATCTTCTTTATAAATGTCATCTGTCATGAGAAAAAAGTCACAAGAACATGTTAAAACAGCCATTTTCATTGGAGTGGGTAGTAAAATAAAACGTTCTTCTTGTCTAGCCAGTTTTGCTGACATTAACATCTGCTGTTCATTCTAAACATCTTCACTCCTTAAAAATTTCTGAGCACAACTTCTGTTTGCATGTTGGTTCAGTGCGTGGGGCTGTCTTTACAACTTTGAACAGACACTTGATGATTTAGAGGAACACAGGAAAGCCAACAAAAGTAGTCACACATTTGTAGTAGAACTTTAATGCACTTTGAAGTAACCTTAATAAAGCCAATCAGTCACAGCTGTTGTGGTCTGCATCGAGCAGGTCTGGAGTTCTGTTCCTGGGAGAGCTCAAGCGGACTAGAGAAGTATGCTATGGTGCAACATTTGGAGTTGGTTCAACTTAGAGGCATAAACTGGCTGTACGTTTCATAAATAGGAAACAGAACCAAGTCAAAAGAGAAAAAAAGAAAAATTGGAGTTTCCATCCACTTCAAACATCCAAATGTCAAGACGGTCCTTAAAACTCCTTTCACATTCCCATTAAAAAGAAAAGACTAAACTGTGATGCCACTTTTCCTACTTGAACTTTTGTACTTCTTTTGATGGCTTGTTGAAGGAAAACTGTTTGGAATACGTCGTTGATAAAATCGTGACCTTTTTAACCAACTTTAAATCTTCAGTTGGTCAAAAAACAATTTTTTGACGGCAGAAATTAAAAAAAAGTTTTTTTTAATCCAACAAAAGTGAGTTTACACCTGTTAATTGGAACGTTTGCAAAACCCCATTAAGCTGCAGCAACGTAATGTCAGTAAACATGTTTTTGCTCAATTCATTTGTCACTCTGACTATGCAAACACATCTACAGACGGCATACTGGCTTTTTCAGGCAGTGTGCCAAGCCAATTCCTAAAATAAAACACAATGCAGTGTCACAGGTTAGACAAGGCGGAGTGTGTGTGTAGGGGAGGTTGTCGGAATAAAAGTCCAAAAAGAAAAACTGGTTGGGCTGAATGCGGCATTCAGCCTGCCCTGGCCTATCCTCGTCTCTTCTGGGCATAGTCCTCCTGACTTTCGACAGGTTCCACCCTTTGCTTGCATGCCAAAATCGAAGGCTTATTCCAGTTTCTGTACAGATCACACCATCGCAAGAAAACACAATCCTCATTGCATAAATTCCACAGTTTTAGTGTCACAAGGAAAGAGTCAGCATTTAGTCAAAGTGGTTTTTCAGTCCAGTCAAGGTACTTTGGAAAGAATAAAAAAGAAAAATCACCACAGATCGTTATCTTATTATGAACCATGTCTGGTATACAGCACTTAGGTGGCACACAGAGGAAATTCCCAATCCACAAACATTTGCTTTGGTATGATTATTAGAACGATTTCTGCTGCTGTTCAACAGTCCTTCCTCACATCTTTGATGCAGAGGCTCCATGAGTTCATTCCTCGGGAATCCAATCGTTCACACAGAGAAGAGTGTAGGCAAAAGAGACACTTTTGAGGAGTTAGTGGTCATTTGGCTACCAGCTGGGTTCCCATGGGGGACATTTAAACTGACTGAGGGCATTCAATTTTTGGTTTATAACTTCGAATTCTTTTTCCATGTTCCCTCATTAAAAATACACAGTAGACCAGAATCCTCCTCTTCTTGGTTGGACATGTTTTGCAGGTCCATCTTGCTTCAGCACTTAGGGTTTTTCAACAAAATGTCTTGGAAAAAAAAAAAATCCCATCTCTTTTCCCTTTGATCACATCCTCTTGCAGCATTAAACGGTCAAACTGAATTTTTGAAGCCCCCATCCCCTCCTTCAATGTATTTGTCCATCCAAACCTTGAGGATCCGAAATCCTGGCTCAAACCTCTTTACAATCAACGGATTTAAAAAAAAAAAAAGCCACAGTTTCATTTTCTTCATCCCAGCATCGTAATCCACCAACAGTCTCTCCACTCTGTGGTCACCCACTTTCTTCCCTTAAAGGTCAAGACGGAAGGCGCCAAAATAGCTGGAGGACTCATCGGCGTTCACCATGGTGGGGGAAGAAACGGAGACGAAGAGCTCATCGCCAGCCCTCAGCTCGAACAGTCCTCCCTGGTAGACGGAGTGCAGGGAGTACTCCGCATCCGGAGCCCAGCACTTGGTTCCAACCCCTTTTAAAAGCTGCAGGAGGGAATGAAGATGCTCAGCGTTATTGAAACAGTTAGCTTTCTTCTGGTTCTCGTCAGAGGCAACATTTCACCTGTATTGGGCTCGGGTAGGAGGTTTTTTTATAGACACACTGCACCAGCTGGTGGCTGACACTGCGCTGGTCTCCATCACTTGCTACTGGAGACGGATAACGAAAATACACCTGGAAGGAGGAAGCAAGGAGAACAGTTACAACCAACCTTAAATGGATGGATTGGATGTTGTTTTAACCCTTGTGCTATCTTAGATGACCCCACCCTTACATTCACGTGTTCTCCCTACCATGACAAAGGTGGATAAAGGTGGAAAGATTTCATGTAATCCATGGACACCAGTGAAGATTACAAATCTTTGAAGAAAAAAGGTTCAGCGCACTGTCTAGTGGGTCTAGATGACCCAACTCCCAATGTTAAAGTGCATAGGATAGCACAAGGGTTAAACATGTATGGTAACAGTAAAGACTTTGTTTTGGTATTACCTGGGAATACAGGTAGTAGCGCCCATCTTGAGGCACTCGCAGCTTCCCATTGGACAGGGTCATGTTGTGGAGGTGAGCTCCAAAACTCTGATTGGCCCATGAGCGCACCATATGTCGACAGGATTGGTGGAGGCCCGGCGTGATGGCTGCATGGTTAGCGACTCCCGCTGGGTAAGAGGACAAGGGAAATATGAGGAAAAAAACACAAAATATTCTTAAAATTGTCCAAATACCGGTATGTAGGTAAAGGTCAGCAGCAGTACCTATATAAACCACAGCATTTATTTTATGTCTGTAACTTAGGATCAGATCAGGTTAATGAAGCACCATGTTTTTATATAGGCCTAAAAAAGTTTTGTTCAATCAAAGTATTCTTTGCACAATGACAGTTAAGTCACAACATAAACATGATCAAACAATGCTCCAAAGTGCTCTTTTTATGTCAACCTAATGCTAAAAACAGTCCACCACTTTAAAGAATTGACAGCAAATTTAAATTTTATGGAATTCAGATGTTTTTTAAACTCTTTAATGAAATTACACACAGAAAAGGCAATATCATTTATATCAAATATCAAAATACATACATTTTACAATCTTTCAATACAGCAAGTAGTCAGTTAAAAAATGTTTTGTTATTTTCTTTTTTACCATAAAGTTAAAGAAATAAGCAAAACCTTTCCCGCTAAAAGTGTTTTCGAGTTTTCATGGAGGCATTTTGAAATGAGCAGGAAAAGCCTTTCTACTGCCTCTAGTGGAATGGTGATGAACTGCAGGACAAACAATGTTGACTAAGTAATTTACAAAGTCCCGCTCCAACTACATTGTCTTCCATTGTAAATCGTTCCCAGTGGCCTTTAATTATGAATATGCAGTTTTTAGCGAAGATCCAAAAGCCTGTGTCATTTTCTTAAGTCGTATATTCTGCAGAGTGTCAGGAGCTCATTAGAATTTCCCCTCTGGGTGATGGGTGGAACTGTTGGCGCGGAAGTAACCCTTTCTTGATATCCCAGCACGTCTTTGTTCACACACTCTCCCTCTAGCTCACAGCCCCTCACAACCCCAATGAGATAGGGGTCTCAGAAATGAGTGTATCACATTTGTTACAAATGGTCACATAGGATTAAGAGTGTTTTTGTTTAGATGTGCTAAAGAAATTGTCTCATTTTTTCTTTTTCTTAATATATTTTGAATGCACAGAAAAAGCCTGATTTTACCTTTTTTTGTTTGAACTATTTTTTGATCGAAGTTGGTTGCATAGTTTGTGGAATGTCAATCAGTTTTTAATTTCTAACTTAAAGAGCAAATATCAAAAAAGAAAACTTATTGAAGTGATGCAATTCCAGTACATTTTTATCCTTAAAACAGTCGCAATCAAGCTTTTATGATTTTAGACTTGCAGACGTTCTTGGTTAGTCATCCTACAGTACGTTACAAACATCACAGACCCGTGTGCACTTACAAGTCAAAGTGACGTTGTTGCTGATTTATCAACAGCTAGATATATAATATATATCATGCTTCTAATGATAAAAAACATCAGACTGGGTATAACTCACTACAGATACTGAAAATATCGAATCGATTTGATTCACAAATTAACAAATTGATTAGATTTATGATTCAACCTGATTTGACTTAATACATAATTTTTTTTAAATGTTTCCATCCAAAAACAGTCTTGTCTGGTTTAGAGAAACTACTTTGAAATTTAAAGGAAAATAATAAGATACTATTAAAAAAAAAATCTGTAAATAAAAGCTGTAATTTTTTTCAACAGAATACAAAAAAAGAACACGAGACATTACGTTAAAGGATTCATGGATTTGATGAAACCCATGAACCAAGTCCGAGGTCTGATCCCAGTGCAGCAGCTGCTTTAAATTAGTTGCACACTTCAACATAACCCCAATAATTCCAGTTCCTTCCATGAAGGTCCACATTTCATTACACTGTTTTTGCAATACTTCAAACTATGCTTATGGTGGTGCCTGCAGCCTGGTCGACATGAATGCAGTTAATCCATCCTCCAAGAGGCTAAACGGTGCTTACTTATGACAAAGTGATACATTTGCAAAGTTCTAATGATAAAGCTTAGTTTGTTTTATTCCATATTTTAAGTATCTGTTTAAGTTCAACTCCTAAGACAAATCTTTAATGCCAAACCCATTACAGTACTTTTTTACTCAACATATTATGAACGTTCATGTTTTACAACATAAATGTCCTCTGGTCTACTGAAACATCAAATCAAACTAATAAGAAAAGCTGTAGATTACAAAATGAAACAAACAGCAGAGAATTCCTAAAATGTCCTTTTGTTTGTTCCAAACTTGTTACATCCTTGGGATTTGTAGACAGCAATTGCCTGGAAATGATCAGACAACAACTGTCAAAGAGTATCTTGCTGCTGCATGCCATGTTCTCAGGGAGAGTATGAGAACCTCAGCCCCTCTTCCCTTACTCACTGATACTTTGTGGAAATTACATCAGGATGCCTTTGCCAGATTGTCAACACCCTTCAGCTCGCACGCAGTGTCAGATGAAACAATGTGCAAAACTGTAGAGAACACCCACTCAGAAAACTCCTCACAGCACAAATTCCTTTTCTTTACAGAGATACTCTCCAGTATTTGAGGATGAGATCATGTCCTTTAACATAACGTTTCACGGGGACATGAAAGACCAAGAAGGTTACAGCAAAGGGTCTTGTGATGTGTGTAGTGGTGGAGAACTGATCTTGCAGAAGGTTGGATGTGCAGAAAAATAAAACAAAATGGTGGAGAAAGAAAGCAATCACAAAAAAGTGGGTTTGAAATAAAGAGACAATGTCAAATGAAAGGTAGCCAAGCCAATGAACTTAAAGTAGGTGTGACACAAAAGAAAAGCAGGATTAGAGCGGATCTATTAACACATACTTTGAAGAAGCAGATCAAATAGAGAACTTACCTGGAAAATCTACAGTTTTACAGGAAACAAGCTAAACAGGAAGTGTACTCCAAAGAAACTCAAAGTAAATCTTTAGCCAGCGAGGTAACACTAAATACAGGAACACGAAAAAATTACAAAAACATGACAAAGGGGGGAACTTTTTCCAAATGTCACCAAGTTGTGATGCTTTAGGGCAATTTCAATAAAGAATACCTTGATGCCAGTATATCTGGGCAGCTGTTAAGTAACCCTACACCTACATCATTAAACCCTTTCATTCTGAACCAATAGCTAAATTGCCTATCTTTCTTCTTAGCCAATAACAGTCATTTACTTTATTCTCTGCATTCCAGACAGTTTCTCTGGCCCTCCTCCACCTAGTTCTCCACCAGGAATGATGCTTTGACATGGCCTGGCCCTAAACCACCCTCTGTGTCTAGACCAGGGGTCTGCAACCTGAGGCTCCAGAGCCACATGCAGCTCTTTTCCCCCTCCATTGTGGCTCTTTGGCTTCAAAGAAAAATCGTGACTATTTGAATAAATTATTTCTGATTTTTAACATGTCAGATAACTGATGAACTGGAATGATGCTAAACAGTTAAATCTACTGTAAGAATGGTTTGTTAAAGCATACATCTTACTTTCTGTTGCACAACAGTATCTAGTTGCTGTTCATAGGCAAAGTTCTGTATGTAATTGCTTTAACATATATGTACAGGTATAAAAAAAAGGGTCTACTCCAATATTGTCATATGCTGTACATGAAGGATAAAGGCACAATCATGTTTGACTTTCTTGCATTTTTTCATTTAAGTACGGTAAATCTGCTACAGCTGGAGGATCTTCTTTTGACACAGGGTGTATTTTTTTTAAAGGAACATTTAAATGCTGCTGTCGAAATAATTTAAAATTTTGAGCCATAGAAGAACATGACACTGTTTTTTAATTCAATTTTTGTACAAGCTACAGTTTATAAATTAATGGGTTAGTGGTCATAAAAACATAAAGTATGTTTTTCTAAATGGTGAGGTGGGATTTTGCGGCTCTCGCCAGCTTTTGACTGGTAAAAAACTGAAATAAATGGCCTTTTTCAGCATTCAAGGGTGCTGACCACTTAGACCACTTAGTGGTCAGCACCCTTGAATGCTGAAAAAGGCCATTTATTTCAGTAACGAGGTAACACTAAACACAGTACCACAGCCTAGCCTGGCTGTGGTGCTGTGTTTAGTAATCTTGATCTGAGCTTATCCCACGCATGCTAGACATCATCGGCCCAGAGCCCAACCACCAAAGATTTATAGTCTTATTTGTTTTTGCACATCTTTCTGGATCATAATGAAATCATTTTTTATATTCCAGAGTTGTTGTTGATTTGAAGTGTTTTGGAGCAAAGGACTGGTTAATGTCCAGGTTAAAGCACTTTTAGTCACTCCAATAAAAAGGAGCAGATTCTGACAGCAAACATTTTTACTACAGTCATAGCTTTTTTACAAAAGTGGGTCAATGCAGCAAAGTGAACTCAGGATTTGAGCGTTTTGTAAGTATTTCTCCTGTTTGTGGGTTTATCGAAAATTTTTGGATAGGGAAAATGAAAAAGACCATTCTTAGGGTGTCACAGTTTGTTGGGTTGAGCAACTATTTGCAATTGGTTGGCAAAATCTTTGATAAGACACAAAACATTTTCTTTACCTGGAAGGAAGCTGTTAGTCACTTTAGATGAAAATATTTACTGAAACCATTCAATGTTAAAATAGTCCTACATTGAAACCTTTGTGTTTGCTTAGATACCCATTCAGATCAGTTGTTAGCACCATCAAAACATAGTTACATCATATGAATCACATGCTTTTAGATCCCTGATCTTTTCAGACTTTTTGTTCTGGCTTGTTCTTCAAAGTCTTCCTTCCAACACCAATTCATGTCCCCTAAGTAATCATTTTGATGGCTCACCTTGAGAAGTGGTGTCTCTGAGAGTCAGGTGGGCAGATGGCCGCTGGACCACATGGCTCATGAAGTTTGAGTTGTTGAAGGAAATAGGCATCTTTCTGGCCTCTGGGGACAGATAAATAAATCACAAAAGCAGTTAGAAAGGGAGATCAACGTAAGTGGAAGAAGAGCGATAGAGATGCTTACCTATGAAGGTTTGTTTAGAGATGATGTTTTCTGTCACCTGAAGCAAGAAAGAGGCAGAAATATCACCAAAAACATCACAAACACAAGGTTGTACCTGACACTCTTTACAGTGGACTCTTTTCACAATAGTTTCATCTGTTGGGGAAGGTTCTCATCCATCCAGGTGACGATGTCTTGAAGTTGAGCCATACTAGTAATTTGACTTAAAATCTTCTTCATTGGATGAGCAACAAAATGCTCCAAGGAAAAAGATTTGAAGTCCAGTTGCTATGACTCAATTTCAAGACAGCTTCATCTATGATGATCACTTGTAACTACTGTAGTTGTTAAAGTGGATCCTTGCACTTGCTCTATTTCCTCCATTTGAATGCCCACTTTGTGACCTTAAGCTACACAGTGCAAATCCAAGTGTTGGGTTGAAATATGCAGCCAGTCTGCAGCAGTCTGACGGGAGCCCCTGAACTGTTTCTCGGTCTAATGGTTGCTAATTTGCTGCAAAGCCAAAAAACCCAAACAAGTTAAAGTTCACTTTTCTTTTAAAATAAAATGAAATATTTTTGGCAGCTAGTCACTTCCTCCTGGGCAGAACTCTTAAGCCAACGCAAAACAGGACATGGTTGCTTATGGCTTAGTGTGTTGGAGCATACAGCGGCTAACCCCGGGGAGAACAGAACACTACATGGTGTCTACTGGCTTAGGCGTTTCATGCAGTTAGACTGTTTCAGCGTTTCTCATGCTCCTAAAGCGGAAAATTACCCCTTTCATGAAACATACTCTGCACACTCCAACGACAGGTAATTGCCTACAGATTTTCTGCCTCCAGTTTAGAAACAAACATTTTTTTATTGCTCTCTGAGACACCGTCAGGTGTTCCTACCAACAGCCTGTCTTCAGAGTGCAGACTGGACGTGTCTGCTGTCTTTCAGACTGAAATCGTCACATGGGAATCTACTTAACTGCTAGAAAGTTACGTTCCCTGCAGTAGCGGCATGCACAAATCATTTATTACAAGATGTAAAAGCTTTCTATAGCATCTGGAGACTCCTGACCTGCTACACATTTAAAGGTGAGCACACATTTCCTCCACAGTTACTATCTATCAGTAGCCTTTCCTCTGTCCCTCTTTGCATCTGGTTCATATTTTGGGCAAACATTTGTAGTAAAATATGAATATATTTAGTGAGAAAAACGTCAAACACACTTAAGATCAAGACATAAATCCTAAAACACAGAAATTGTTTCCTGAGGAAGCTTTCCATTAAAAAACTCAATAAAAAAACCTGAGAAATCTCCGAGTAGAAAAACTAGAAACAAGTCTCACTGGGAACACTGATGTGAAAATTCTTTATTATGATTTATTCTTTTCTTCACTCCACGTGAGCTCATTCTTTAAGATAAACAAGAGGGATTGCTTAAGAATGGTTTCTGCAGGGAGGAATTATAAATAGGGATAAGTTACATATTTAAACAGTGACAAATAACACATCTGAATTTTTCAACTATTCTCAATAGGCAAATATAATATTTCTAAAATGTGATTTCTTTAAAAGTAAATGAGACTTGACTGGTGGTTTCTGTGATGAACATTTTTGTACTCCAGAACATTTTTACTCACCAAATGTTTTGAGTCATGCCGACATGCTAATATGCAGACGTTACCACGTCCAGCCACTTGGGTTGTGAACAAATTCCCTCACTCTTCACTACTAAGTGCACCACAATGGGTCTTTGCCATTTTGTCTGGGTTTCCGAATCTACAATTCCAAAATCCAAAGCCCTGGCATAGCCTATGTTTGAATTACATTAAGATCCAGGGTACTGGATAGTCCTGTACTATGTAGGCCTTTAGGAACCAGGGAGTAAGGAGGGAATTCAGACAAAGCCTTGGTTGATATGAAAGAAAAATGAAAAAAAGTCAGTCACCTACTTATGCAAAAACAAACTCTTCAAAATCCCTGCTGGTCATTTAAACCGTTAGCCGTAATGCTAACTTAACACTTACGAACTATTTGATGCTTCACGGAAGCTCATTTTCTGATAAATCTAAAAGCAGGATCCAGCTCCAAGTCATTGGGATTTTATTGGAAAAAGCTTGAAAGTCCAAAATTACCTCATGGCTTCAACAACAAGAACACAAATGAAGTCCTGACCTAGTTCAAAGATTCAGTCCAAACGACTGGGACCAATAATGTTGAGGTGTTCCTGGTAGACGGGGCCAAAATGGGAAAAAAAGGAAGAAGGCATTCATTCAGCTATGTTTATATCGCCCTCGGCAACCTACGTTTAAGCGACCAGCTTCACCTTCACTTTTTTTTTTTTCAAAGAATTTGAACTGAATACGTTTTTTTTTTGCCTTTAGATTATTGTATTAAGTGGTATATGCATTTTGTCCTTTACTTCTGTCTGTGAAATGTGCTATACAAAAACAATTTACTTACTTACACCTCCAAAAAAAATACATAAATCTAAACGTGTGTAAATGTGGGTTCAAAACTCTCACATTCACGCATTCCTACGCACATTTGTACTACGGTTCTCGAGCTCTACGTACAAAACCGTAGTTGAATGTGTGTTGAAGGCTAAACAAGGTTGAACTTTGACCACTATAGATGGTGTCCCTTTTAATTCTTAGAAGTGCCAACCGGTTGAAAATTGATCAAGGAGGAGAAATTAATATTTGTGGTTTTTGCCCGGCCAGATTTATGACACCAAACTGTGAAAGAAAAAGCCTGGAGCAAGGCTTGCGAGATTTAGAAAACTTCGACATTTTGCACCAAGCCTCAGGTAGCCACAGTCCAGTGTGAACACCATATGCTAAACACTCATGTCCATTGTGAACAAAGCATCGGAGTGAAGGTTAAACACTGGAATCGTAGTCTTCTGTTTTTAGTCACTCCTTTTCACAACACATGTCAAAGAGACCCCTTAGCAGCTCTGTCTCATTTGAAAAAAAGAAAAAGATTTAAGTTTCAACAACTGCAGGATGAATCTTTACAACCTTAAGCACAAAAAAATACTCGATGCAGTTACCCTTTATTGTGCAAATGTGAAAATATAGTGCGCCACGACAATTTAAATGAATGGAATAAGCCCTTCTTACATCACTTAACAAATAGTTTTCAGAAAAATGATGTTGAAAGTTCAGTTTTAGGGGGATTTAGACATTTCTTTCCAGCAGCTAAGTTAGGCCCATCAAAACACGTGTGCATTTAAATATTCAGAGACCACTACTGACATATGATCTGTCATGGTCTTAGACTGCTGTTTTTGGTTAAATCATTAGTTCGGGGTTCTTCAGATCTGCTTAGTCATGCAGATCCTGGCAGGAACATTTGCAGCGCTGAACATGACCCTGTCTTTCATATGTGTCACTTTGACTTTATTAGACTTAAGGCATTAAATCTGTCAGAAGCCAGTCACCAATGTAAAAAAAACACATTCTTGTGAGTAAACTACAGTCAGGAAAGTGCTATATTCATATTGATGCTAAAATCAACATGCACATGTGTTTCTTTGTTCTTTTTTGCCTAGAAACAGTTAAATGAAAGTTCCACCCACCAATAAACATTTTAGGTCAGAATGACATTGAATTGTTACTGACATGAATACATTAAACTTACTAATTTGCTCTCTTTTTAACCATAAACACATAAATATTAATTATAAGAATGAATGTGCTCAAACAGGCAAAACCATTTGGCATAAATAAAAGGACAAAACCATAAAGTTAAATAAATAAAATATGTAGAATTCTGAGTTTACAAGTATTTCAAGACGTGGAGGTTGATCCAAAGAGGAAGCGGAGAGGAAAAAGAGGGGATTAAGACAGACAAGAATGGATTTTTTTTGAAGATTTGAAGTCAATGCAACCCAATACTTTAATATGTAGTTTGGTGCTGACAGGCCCGCACTGAAGTGTGCCTGTTATGTCAACAGGAAACCCATGGATTCAGGGGGGTGGGTTTAGTTCTCTGAGCTGGGGCAGACCCAGCCTGGTCGCAGAGATTTCTCTGTGTCGACCAACTTTGATGCAGAAAAACAGAAAAACAAAGAGCAACAAAAAGAACATTATGTAAAAGGAAACAAAATTGTGACTCCAGACAAGTGTTTAGAGCTTCATCTCTCTTTTAGACAAAAAGAGGATTTTGCCTGACAAATTATTTTAGTAAAAACGTCAGTGTTTGAGAATAAAAAAACTTGAATGTCCAACTTTAATCACACTTTGTTCCTCTCTCCATAAATAATACTTTTTTGGACAAACACAACTGAGGAAACTGTGCTTCTGCTCATGCATGCCTAATGCCTTAGTTATGTGCATTTGTACAGGGGGTTGACCCATACGGGTGCTGCAGGTTTTTGGGCTCTACATACAAAACGTGCAACAATTGAACGTGCGCTGAAAGTTAAACCAATTCAACTTAGACCAATCAGACACTCGCATTTGGTAGTGATGTGTGGGTAGTGTCCTATTCAAAGCACGGATGTGCCAATTGTTTAAAAATTGATCATGGAGGAGAAATTGTCTGGACAGAATTATATGACACCAAGTCTTTCATATAAGGGAAAAGAGCTGTGAAAGAAAAAGCCTGGAGAAAGATTTATGAGATTTGCACTGCATAGACATTGCGCACCTAACCTCTTCCAGTTGTGAGTACATGTGCTAGTTTTGAGTAGCGACATGCCTGCGTCTCCCTACGTTACCATTACTTACCCTTGCGTGCAAAATGCGCATGAACATTTTCGTCCGACTACTTTGATTTTTTTGTGGGTGTCACCTGCGCACCCAATACAGGTTTACCCATTTCTTGCCTGCAGACAACCCATATCCAACCCGAATCCAACCCTAATGGTAATTGTAACTAAGGCTTAAGCTGTTTCTTCCAAACGTATTGCTTTAATCTAATGATACTACCTGAGAGGGTTGACGGGACACTTGGATCATGTGTGTACAACCAACAGATTTTTCAGCAGCAACCAAACTTGTTATTGACAACTATCAAATCCAAAAACAATGCTTTAAGGCATTTTCAGAGGATATAGAAACATCTGCAGCAGACTCAATAGCTGAAACACTTACTAATTCACTGCAACCTTGAATTCAGGAACAATTATCTCCAACAGAAACCAGAGCAAATGAATTTTCATCTTGATGTGTTAGGTTCATCTTAATAATAATAATAATAATCATGGATTGGATTTATCTGCACTTTTCCAGACGCTCGAAGCGCTTCCATTGTGTGCATTATTCATTCGCTCTTCATTCCTACTTGGAGATGGTAGAGGCGTGGCTGCCAGTTCGCGCTTACGCACCGGGATCATTCACACACATTCATACTGGTAGGCGGTAGCGTTAAGGGTCTTGCCCAAGGACCCCCACAAGGTGATGTTTATTGCTCACCACTGATATGGTAATTGCCCCCGTGTACCATTGTTTATTCCCCCCCCCCCGGAATTGAACCCTGGATTCCTGCGTGGCAACCCTTTACCATACCAAACATCGTCCATGCTATTTAGAGATCCTGCTAAGATAAAGCTAATGACTTCCTCTGTCCCTTGTCTGAAACTCTTAAACCATTTGATAGAATGGCAGTTTACCTAATGGGGGACTTTAACTCAAACTGGTTTAATGAATCAGGTTAGCGCTTGATGGAGCAGAGAAACAAACAACATGTACAAGCTGTTTGTGTGAACGTGGGACAAGGCTGCTGTTGAAAAGGAAAAGGTTTGGAAATAGATAGAAATGCTTAAACGTTATTCCCACCAGACCTAAAAGTACAACAAATGAGACCTGGTACAGAATATTGACCAAAAAAAGAAGGTTGTTACACTGACATAAGATGAAAAATCAATGTCAGAAGGCCTTTTTCTCTGCTTCAAGGCCTGCTAATAGTAGTTATTGGCCTATAAGCCAATACCAGTTCCTTCAGAGTTGTTTGAAAAGATAGATTACAAACCGTTACAGCTTCTATCTGTTTGCTAAGTTGTTAAACAAAAAATCACAAAACATGAGAGAAAAAGACAAAGAAAAAAGGAGAAAAGGAAAAAGCCTATGTACCTTGTACGAAAATTTAATCCAATATTTTGATGTCAACTTAAGTAGCTCCCTAAAAGGGCATGCATGTTAAGACTTAAGATGTTACCGTATTTTTTATCCATTGCTGCTTTTTAAGACCACTTTGAAAACCCCTTTAGCCTTAAAAGCACCAAGTGAGACTCTTAAGCTATTACTGAATTTTACCACGGCTCACTAAGGCTCATATGCTGGTCAGAAAATGTGTGAAACTAAGTGGAAAAGCCTCAAAAATCACCTAAAAACTGCCAGAGACACTAAGAAATGCAGACATGCTTGGTGATTTTACTTAATGTTAGAGTTTATTTTTTATGTTTTTCTTACATTTGTTTCCTTGTTAAAAACACAAGGTAATTTTAGTTTTACTATAGGTAAATGGGTTGTTTTTTTAAGGTTTTCTTGGAGATAAAATCAGGCTACCGGAATTAATTTGATTTTGTTAAAACACAAAAGAAACAATTACAGATTTGATTTAATTTATTGGTTTGTTTCAAGCATAAGTTGTAGACAATACAAGAAAAAAATCACACAGGTTAATCAAATACATTACAGAAATATGAAATGCATTCAAAAAAAGCGAAACAAAAACAATTTAGGTCAAATCTGAGCTGATTTATTGCTTGAAAAGAAATGCGAGGAAGCAAGTGTATATAATTCCACACTACTGAATTATTTCATAGTTTATAGTTTTACATAGTTTTCATAATCTGGCTTTGATCAGATCAAGTGCAGATTTTCTTGTCAAGTAACAAAACTAAGTGCTCATTGATTATTGATTATCCTCAGAAAACATTTGTTTTATGATTTTGGTAAACAATAAGATGAATCACACATCAAGTAACATGTGATATTCATTGATCATCACCAGGAATGCATTTTCATATTATTCCAGTAATCATCCCTACACATCGCAGATATGGTCTTCAAGTAACAAAATAGAATGCTTATTGATTATCCTCAGGAAGAATTCTTACATATTTTCAATAAATATTAATGAAAAAAATGCACACACACACAGACACACACAGAGTATGCAGTTGAGTAAATGCACCTATGGTTTTGCCCACAAAAACTATGCACTGATTATTTAATATCCTGAATTCTAAAAGTCCCTAATTACTCTTAAGTATTTAGTGTTCACTATGACCTGTCGTGTCCAGCATGCCTGTTGAAAACATGACATGAACATTTTTGCTGAATGTGTTAAGCGATTGGTCTGCGACCTTGATATTTCCTGCGTGTCACCTGTACAGGTTTGCCCATTTTCTAACTGAAGACAGCCCACATTCCCTTATAAGAGGAATTGTGACTAAGGCATAAAGAGGCTACATGTGTCCTTTGTTCAGTTGGACCTTCGAATCGCCTCACAACTTGTCTGGAAATCTCCTCAAGAAGATGACCTTATTTTTGAGGGGCTGCCCTGGATGAGAGGGCGAGCAGTCGTGGATTATGTTTAGCCTCCTTTTGGCATGGAGTTTCCTGAGATTAATGATGAAGAGATCTCCCTTCACGCTTTGATTTACCGAGCGGCTTCACACAAAAATGCTTCTGACAATTTGATTTTTCTTTGAAGTCCTTTGTTTTAACAAAACAAAAACTATCAATTTAGGGAAAATGTATGCATTAGATGCCTATTTACAGCCTAGCTTAGTCTAGTAAAAAATAAATCTTAAAAATGTCACTTTCAAAAAAATAGAACTTTATTCAAACGGCTATAAGTTCAAATTGATCACAATTGGAAAATGTCTGTTTATTCAAGAGCCACTAATTGAATTGTCTGTGAGTCCATAATGTAGACTCTAAAGTATATTTCATATCAATTTTTTGGCCATATGGATTTGATATTCTGAACTGTGCATGCCTTTAGTCATCTGACAATGATTTATCGACTTTGCAGCCTGACAGCACTTATTCAGCTGCAGTTTATCAGTGAAAAGCAGAAAGGGGAGGTTTTATGATAGGTAATGTACCAGTGGCCTACTTTATGCCAGCTTAAGATAAGTGGTCTGTTTACTGTGGGAGCTTCCTGCCAGAAAAATGCCGCGTCCACTCAAGGAAGCAGTGGAATTTACACAGAATAAAAAAGGAGGCAGGTATTGCCCATAACTGCCTTTCAAGTCCACTTTTGCTTGTTTCCAAACTTCACTTTCTTCCTGTCAATTGTTACGCAGTTTCACAGAACATTTTCACAACCAGGGTGACTGTTTAGACACCACCAACATAATACCTTCTTTGTTCAGTACATGTATTTACATTGTCCTGCATGCTTGTACTCTGGGGCTACCAGGTTTCTCTGCAGAAAAAGTTAGGAAAATAAACTTGATCGATCTGGTTCTGTAGTGACATTTGTTCTCCAAAGCCTCAGTTTTTTTCTCTTTAAAATTTTTCTTTGTTCAGTCTGCCAGCTTTTTCTTTTCACAGGTATTTACCCTTTAAAACATTCTAAAAAATATTTTAAACTTGAATAAAGCCAAAAAACTAAAGATCGGCCACAGAAAATCAGATTCTTTTCCTGCTTGCTGGATTACAGAAGCCCGCATGTGCATACCAGGTCGATGCTTTGCGCTCATACAAACACAAAAGACTGAGCAAAACCACAACTGGGTCAGAAAATACAGAGTGATTGCGCATTTGCATCAAAAGTCTGTTAGTTTGCTAACACATTAAGATTTTTTTGGGGGGATAATTTTTTTTAACTTTTTGCTAGAAGATTTTTTTTTTTATAAATGTGTGTGATGAACGCTCCACCCCTTGTCCAGAAACCCAGAGGGGGTGGAGCTACGCACCTTCAGATAAACAATCATTGCGGTCTTGCACTTGATGCGATAATTATTCTATCATTTCAGGAACAATTTCTGAAAATCCTTTTAAATTGTAGGAGCTTTCAGTTGATTTTCTGCTTCGGTAGATTGTTTGCTCCAAACCTGTTAAAAGATTTGGAATGGGCATTGGATCTCGGCTGGTTTAAATTTGGATTGGACCAAAACAAAGTTGTTGTATTTATGGTTCGGTTCAGCAGGCCTTAGCAGCTCAGCGAGTTGAGATGTAGACTGCACTCTGAAAAGCTTTTAGACTCTATCAAGAGCTTGGTCTTGTGAGGAAAGCTCAGTTCAGTCACAGACTCATTGCTAGACAGATCGGATACTGTTCTGTTCTAAGCCACATTCCTACTGAATCGTTATCTTAAATTAAACTGCTATTTAGAGTCAACTGGTATGGAACTCAGTGTTAGAATAAACAGACAAAGTCCTCTTCGATTTTATTTTTCTTCTCCAGGCCTGGGCGTTTTATGTATACATAGATTTCATCGATTAGTCTTGAATTTGTTGTTTCAGATGATTCATTTTTAAAAAAAATCCAAGATTTGATTTTCTCAGCTCTCTTCTTTCTTGGGCTTCCCTTGTTCGGAGTAAGGTCAGCCCGCTGGTCTCTCGCAAGGCGCAGAAATAATCGTGGACTACAGAAGGAAAGCACCGCCACATCAGCCTCTCATCATCAACGGGACTGTGGAGGAGCGGACCGACTGCCACCGGTTCCTGGGTCTGCAGATCACTAACAGCCTCAGCTGGGAAAGGAACACTGTTGCCACAGTGAAGAAAGCCCAGCAGAGGCTGTACTTCATCAGGCTGCTGAAGAAGGCGGGACTCAAGTGCAGAACCCTCACCCAAGCCTACAGGGGGCGTGTGGAAAGCATCCTCACCAGCGGACTAACAGCCTGGTTTGGAAACACCACCATAAAAGAGAAAGATGCTGCAGAGGGTCATCAACACAGCTGGCAAAATTATAGCTTGCAACCTTCCATCCATCGAGACCATCTACAGACAGCGGAGCATATGGAGAGCAATGAAGATCATCAAAGACAGACACCACCCCACCCACGCATTGATCCAGTGTGTGGACTCAGGCCACAACCTCAGACGTCGCAGGCCTGAAAGCATCCACGCACACACCACAAGCTTCCACGACAGCTTTTTCCCAACAACAATCAGAATGCTGGCACAGGACATCACAGAGGGCAGACTGAACTAAATCATAAGACATGCCATCCAGCTAGGACACTAAGTGCAATTAACAATTAACTCCACATGTGCAATAATTCATCTGAGAGATTGGGACGCTGCGATATTCATATTTATTTATTCATATTTATATTTTATACTTTGTACTCTCGTTGTCTAATTTTTATTTTATTTGATTTCTTTTCAAATTTTGTCCTTTTTATAGTCACCCTGACCTGAGAGATGCCAAAGAAAAATTCCGATGTAGTATATGGGCAATGAAAACCTTGAATCTGAATCTTGAATCTTAGGTGAAGATGGCAGACAGCAAAGAGGAGAGAAAAAACAAAACAAGTGCATGCGCCCTGAGAAGCGCCCTCACCCCCCTAACTTCTTCAAATTACCCCCGTGTTTTGTAAGCTAGTGGTAGCTTCCAAAACCTCTGCTGCATTCTGCTAACGCCTCCATGTAACTGTAACGTTTACTTTTGGCTGATGAAGCAACGGGACATGTGACGATGTTTAACGGGATCAAGACAGAACTGGAGGATAAACCTGTTGGACTTACAGCATCAACTGAACGTTCAGTGTTGGGAGTAACGGCGTTAAAGTATAACTGCGTTACTAACAGCGTTAGAAGTTAAGTAACGGAGTAATCAGGCTAAAAACATTACGTGGAAGCTCCTCCCACATGCAGCCATGGCGGCGAGCTTATGAACAGATTTTTGTGACGGAGAGGTGGCGGTCCGTGTGAGGGTTAAGACGTGGTGGATAAATACAACAAAATGAATTCACAGAACATTTATAAAAACTGTATTTTATAAATATAATAACAGGCATGAATTCATTTTGAATGAAACTTTATTATTAGTGCCTTTGTAACATTCAGAACCGATGTTAAGCTGAAAAAAAGCCCCCCTCGTCAGAGCACTAAAACTTTGTCAATGACAAGAATCCAAAACCTTATCATGTCTTTGGGCTGTTTTTTTTATGATTTTATGTAAGAATGAATCCACTAAAGGCAGAATTAGAAAAAAACAAAACGTTTTTAGTCAAGCTGCTCCCCTTTAGTAGATCTATCTTTTTTTCAGCAGGTTTGAATTTGACTTTACAGTTGGTTCAGACTGGCATTGTATTAACCTTTGTGCTATCTTAGATGACCCCACCCTTACATTGACGTGTAAGGGTGGGGTGTCATGACAAAGGTGGATAAAGGTGGAAAGATGTCATGTAATCCATGGACACCAGTGAAGATCACAAATCATTGAAGAAAAAAGGTTCAGAGCACTGTCTAGTGGGTCTAGATGACCCAACTCCCAATTTTAAGTGCCTAGGACAGCACAAGGGTTAAAGTAATTCTGTTAAGGAAACCACAAGGTATCTCTTATGACGATGTCACAGCAGCGCATGCTGCATAACGAGACACAGAAAAGCATGTAAAAAAAGTAACAAGTAAGGGGTTGGACCCTTTTTTCCTCCTTGATAACACGACAACCGCTGCTTTACATTTGTCCCCGGCTCATCTGTCCCTTTAGGCTGACTGTGATTAGATCACTTGAGCACCGGCTACTGTTGCCATTTTGGTTCAATTGTTCCGCTCCAAGTATGGATTGCATTCAGACTAAGGAATCTCAGAAACAACTGGAAACAACCCCCTCGAAAGATGGGTCCGAGAGCGGTTCCTCGTCCCGGACCAGGGTGCGCTTGGGTGTATTCAGACTGAAAATTTGTTCCAGATTATCGGGGGAATGGACTCTGGTTCACTTTTAGCGGACCAAATGTGTCCAGTCTGAACATAATCTCCCTGTAAAAGATTTAAGCAGCTAACTATTCAGAAATGGAAACAAAAAACATTTGCATGTAAAATCAATAAAGCATTACAACATCAAAGCAATGGAAATGCCACCCACATGCACATGTGAGGCAAAATCACTAATCACGTGTTTGGCCATTCTAACATATGGTCACTCTGCAACTGTCAGTTAGAAGTTAGCATCCAGGCACTTCAGCTCTTTAACATCGTCCATGCAGTGTCCCTTGATGCCTTGAAACTGTCTGAGTAAAACAGCAAAGCATTGCTTCACATATGAAATCTGGTGAAGACATTACAGTCAATGGTCTGACACAGTAGATAACTCTACATTTTTTATGGTTGAACAGTTCAAGAATTACATTGTTATTTAATTTGTATTCATTTGAATAAATTACAGTGATTTTTGATTGTATAACCTTTTAAAAGCGCATATTAGAAGCAGCTTTGACTACAGACTTTTTGTGCTAAAACAGAAATAAGTTTAGGGATCCATCAACCTACACTAACAGTCTCAGTCTCAAACTTAAAAAAAAAATATCACTTTGATCTTTTCATCATATTCATCAAATGCTACAGTTGAAGCCAAGGCAAAGTTAAATTGTTCATATCATAGAACTCACTTTAAGCATTTTCAATAAGAACATTTTGTTTTGGTGCTGTTTTAACCCTTGTGCTATCTTAGATGACCCCACCCTTACATTGACATGTTCTCCCTACCATGAAAAAGGTGGATAAATTTTCGCCGACGTTTAACGCCTCGTGACTAAACAAAGGGCAGAGTGTGCACACCGACGCGAAAAAACGCCACGCGCCAAAGCGTCAAAAAAAACAAACGCCTCGGGTTCGTTTTTTTTTTTCGACGCGTCGCGTCGAAATCTATTCGACCAATGAGAATGGCGCTTTTGCACACGTGTCTGGAGCTTCTGAAGTTACAGTAAAACACAACTTGGGGGCGCTCAAACACAAAACTGCCTTGCTGAGCACACATACCAGCGAAGAAGATAGACGCCAAGTAGCGTCTACACTGCCGCAAAGAAATAATGACGGACATTCTAAAATATCCCCTTACCAAGTACCAGTTGGAGCTACTGATGCTTGAAATATTCATGTTTTCTTTGTATTATTCTGACAAGCGCGTAAATACCTTCTCTCTTCTTCTGAGTGAAAAGCGACTTTAAGAATCGTAAAGTTGCGCAGCGCCACCTTGTGTACAGGAGTATTTCTGTTTACATTAAGCGCCATCTAATGTCAGGGAATGAAATTGCATGTTCGCTCGGCTCACCGTCAGCGAAAATCGCCTGGGTGTGAACACAAAAAACGTGGCGAAAAACGCTGGCGAATAACGCCTGGCGAATATTCGTCCCGGTGTGTACGGGCCTTAAAGGTGGAAAAATTTCATGTAATCCATGGAAAGCAGTGAAGATCACAAATCATTGAAGAAAAAAGGTTCAGCACAACAATTGTCTAGTGGGTCTAGATGACCCAACTCCCAATGTTAAAGTGCCTAGGATAGCACAAGGGTTACAGGGATCCTTCAGCACATTCAGGCATTTACTGCATGTTGATAGTATTTCTAAACTGTCTGCTTCAGACCTCTCTTGCATAAAAAGGACCAAAAGAAACAGCCAAAGGAAGAGCACACCCCAGATTTTCACTGTCTCTTAGGCCAAAACAAGCTGAAGATGTGAATTTTAAGCTTTCTTTAAAAATACAGTGGGGGAAAAGCCAGTAATATTTACAGTAAAATCAGTCAGGCTTATTCAAGGTTGCAAGGTGGCAAGCTTCAAACTTCCCCTGTTCGGCCTGTCAAAATAGACATATTTATCAAGCATGCTGTTTTTGCTTGCAGTGTGATGACTTCATTGGGTTTTTTTTCATCTCATGGTTGTGTTTGTGCCAACTTTTTCATTTTATCTTTCATGCCGGCAGCACAAAAATCCAGAATGAAAGCAGAATCTGGGGAACCTGTGGTTAAGTGATAACATTTCATAAAAAGGCTGAAATGTAGGAATTCTCAAAAGCTCATTCTATGGAGTGAGGTGGATTGAAATGCCTTTTTCCCTGCATGAGTCCCTGATCAGATCAGATACGCTAAATAAAATATAAATTAATTAAAACCTAATCTACTTGCAATGATTGCCCAACAAATTGCATGGCAAATACTGCACCAGTTGGCGATACAGTAAAGCGTAAATACGGTCAGTCCTGCTCCTTCCAGCCCAAACGCTATCAAGCTTCAGGGAGCCTAGACGTCAGAGAGAACGTGAAGCAGTTGTTTGGAGACGAAATGTTCCATGCACAAATATGTAGAGGCTGAAGGCTTCCATGGAGCCTCCCAGACGCTCTGCATTCTTATACAGCTTCATCACAGCACACATGGTAAATCAAGCAACTCAGACCCGCTCCATGTTATTCTGAAAAAGAACGGCCATAAATATTTTTTAGCATTCGGCTAGCGTTGGCGCTGCTTGTGTTTGTCAGTTGCACTAAAGGTGTAAGGTTTATTTTATGACCAAATAATCCAAAACTTTTGTAACTTTAAAAACCCACTCTTATTAAACTTTTTGGAGTTTTTAACATGTTCTTGTAGCAATTTTATCAGAGTTGAGGACATCGATAAAGAAAATTAAGATTAAAACTGCATTTCTATATTCAAATCATGAATTAGGAGCAGACAAAAAAATACAGTTTGGAAAAGCTTGTAGTTTTGACGTAGAAGCTACAACGGCGAGTTACAAGGTCCCTGCTCCACTCCATACTGATGCATCCACTTGTAGACAACTAGATCCATGTTTGTCTTTGTTTTCCTCACCTGAGCTGGCATCTGGCTAAAAACTGTACAGTTGGATGGCTCCAATATTTCTTGCCGTTTTGCCCCGCTAATGTTAGGTTGGAAGTGTGAGTCCACCTGATTCAGCTCATCATCAAACTCTGCAGAAAGCCTGCCAATGACAGTCAGCAAAGGCAGGTGTGTTTGAGCTGAGTTGGACTGATAAACTGCACGACAGTGTTCCCAGAGGACCAGGGCTGGGAAACACTGGTGTGAGGGGCTGTAAGCTAGCGGTAGACAGTCTAAGCAGAGGAATGATAGGAAATGAGGGCAGGCTTACTCCGTACCAAATTTCTGATGAACTCCTGCCGCTCTGCAGAAATTATGTCCTAGAAAATGACTCAGGTTTTATAATTTTGGCTAAAAAGTCATAATCATAATTAAAAAAAAACTGGGAGCGCTTTTAAAATAGATCAAAAGATTTCCAGAGTGAAACCTTAATGTACGTTTTAAAAATATTAAAAAAGTGTTCTTATTTTATGGATTTGAGTCATTTGTTATTTCTAAAAGGGGAATTTCCCTCCAAACAGGCCTGAAATAAAGGATTTAACACATCATCGTGACAACACAAAGGCCCCCTTTAACTACTTCTAATGCAAAAAGAGCTGTAACCCTAATTATCAGTGAAAAAGAAGTGGGGTGGGGACAGAAGAATTTCATGGGGTTGCTGGAAGAGAACTTGGCTGGAGGGATGAATGGAGAAAAAGAGGGTGGTCGACGCCAGACACAGAGCCTTTTGTGTTTGTCTATCAGCTGGAAATCACTAACATTATCACAGGCTGCCACCCCACCCTGCGTGTATCTGCCAGCGAACAGTGACTGACATTTGCTTTTCAATGGTCGACTGTAACACATAATAAGATAAGGAAGTGCTGCCCAGAAGCCAACTACTTCTCTTGCTGAAAACAGACCTCAGACAAAACCAAGTGCCTGCCAGATAAACATGTTGTCAAACTCACATTATTCAGCTTTTTTCTTTTATCATGGAAACCTCATAACTTTCCGTTCAGTTATCTTTATTAAAATGCTGAGAACTTGAAACTTGATTCATTAAATACAACAAGCTAAAACATCTCGATATAGTTACATGTTTTTTAAGTGTTAAACATATTTTACAATTATTTTACATTTATTAGATCAAGAATTTGTTAAACTACAACAAAATCCTTTAGTTGGTTGCTTGAAAAAAACGTGAAATATTTTGTCTCTGGTTTTCCAGACAATATTTCAAAAGGCACACAAAACTTTTTTTTTTTTTTTTTACATTTTTATTATAATAAATGTTTTGCTTTTTGCCCCCGATTGACTCAATAGCATTAGCAAACCCCAACAATCACCTGTAATCACAGGTCATGAACATCTGAAATTATCTGGTGGGACCTCTAACTGCGTTTTGAAAGAAAAAAACTGGTTTCTACCACATAAACACACAAGTAAATAAATTGTTAGACAGCAGGGTAAACCGTGTCAGAATAAAGGCTCTTGCTCTTCGTATTGAAAACTCAAAGGGCACAATTCCCCATTATAATGTCACCAAACACTTTACAGCATGGTGAGCTGCTTTCCAAAGGTCAAACATTGAAGGATCTGCAGCTTGTCTGTCCACACCCTGATCGTTGATGTCAAAACAGATGTTTTACATCAACAGCTAAAAGCCAAATATTCGCTGTAGCATCACCGCTGTGGGAAAGAGAGAGATCTTGAGATAAAATATGCACACAAGGCACAACTTACTTTTACCACGGACAACAATGTTTGATTAGAAATAACACAAGTAATGTATTGTCTGTTTGGACAGAAGTTTTGCATTACTGTGTGTGATTTAGTAAATGTTTTTGCAGATGTGAGCCTGCAAAGAACCATGATTGCTCAAATCTGACCACTTCAGATGGATCTCAAGTCCAGTGGTGCTCTAGGTTTGATTATGCAAGAAATGGACAACAAAAGGGATTCGGAAACCAAACCTTTTTTGTACGCTGCCTAGTAAAATATAAAGCTTGACAGAGTTGAATAGTTTGAAGATTTAAAAAGGCCTGGCCTTTGAGGTCCATGGTACTGTAGGCCTGAAATGATAATATGCTTCAGAATAAAAAATTAAAATAGAGTTCTCTTTTCTATAAAAATATAAATCAACGAACAATTCAGAAATTGTAATAACCCATTTTCAAATGTTCTGAAAGTCATTGTTGGTGGTTATGCTTCAAACAAGTTCTTTTTAAATTGAACATGTTTGATTTATATGTTGTTCACCTTTTGGCTTATCCCAATGGGGGATAGCACAGGTGGTTTGGCAGAGAGTTTTAATGACTTTCTGACCCAACCCTGTATTTACAAGGCACAGGGAGACCCATATTGGCAGCAGTGCAAAAGGGTCATGCCTAAGAACCTACAATGGATTTTTAGCTCATTGCACACCCCGAGAAAGGAATCCAATCAAGGATTCCAGCACTGCTTCAACTTGCTGCCATTAGGCAGATGATACAGAACCCTACTGACCCACATACAGGAAATCCTTCATCCCTTCTGCCTCTGCTTTTAATACTTGAAATAAACTGTTCTGTCTTGTTTTCTTGTTTTTGTTTCTAATCAGATTTGTACTTATTTTTTTTATGCATGCTATGTGTTTAGTAATGTCTGAAATGTTTTTGAGTGATTTAAACTTGTTTTTTTTAGCCATACAAATGTGTTACTAATACAGGCAATAAAGTTTATGAATTTGAATAAACATGTTCTGACCAAGAAGTGAACTAGGAGCACACTGGAGATGTATGGCTACTTCTTCTAGCTCTCTGACTATTATGTATTTATTACCACCTGTACCTCCTCAATATTCCACAATGACCTGCCTGAAATTTTCAAACTTTTTCCCCGATTCCCTCTCATTCAAATTCACACTGAAAGCAGTTTTTTTTACAAGAGAACCTGGCTGCAGACATCAATGTCCAGAACCAGTAGCCCTAACAATTACGGGTTTTCCCATTTAAGCTTTAACAAAAGTTTTTCTACAATTCTAAACACTTTTGGGTCACAGTCAAGGTTAGGGTAAGTTGGATGATTTCCGTTTTCGGCCGATGATGTCATCTTGTCTGCAGCCACGACTCGCTCATTTTTTTTCACGGTACTGATGTCATTTCCTGCCTTTGGTTTGCTTCCACTCTTTTATCTGTGGACAGCCGCTACACAAAAGAGTGTGTTTACGTGTGAAAAAAGAACATAGTTCTTGGGAGAACTATGGTTTTATTCCTGATCTGCACCAGATCCGCTTAGCTTTTACACTTGCCAATACGAGCAGACTTCTAGATAATAAATCAATAAATGAATCAAACCTTCATGTGTGAATACACCACTTAAGAAAATTTAAATATCAGTTAGAAATTAAACATTAGTTGGTACTTGGGAGCTCTGCTACACATTCCTGCTGTGTTTATGTTGACACAACAGAGTTTCATCCATCACTGCAGCTCATCTCTGCAGGTTCACGTTTTACTTTAGTGTCTCTGGGACTCAAAGGAAAACAAAGCTCCATTGGCTTTCTAACTCTGTGATGTTCATGTAAACATATCCTAAACTGTGGCAGTCTTCAGACCATTCTTAAGTTTCTTTTTCACTTTAAGAACAGAAACAGCTAAGCACTGAACAATTTATATAGGACTGAGGTTATCAAATGAAAGTTTCTGCATCTGTGTGCATACAAGGTTAATTGAGCGTAGAAGCGTTTGGATGTTCTCATCAGCTAGTTTGGTTGCATTTGCACAAATGCTAGACATTTTTGTTCCTGTTTACTGAAAGCAACAGCATTTAACAGCACACTAGGATTTTATCACTCAAATAGACCAAGGAAGAGGCCGGCGACAGGGATTAAAAAAGATGGAGGAATGGCGAAAGTGTCCAAGCTTTTCACAAAAAGAAGGCCGCATTTTGGAGAGGACAAATTGTGTGAGAGCTGGTTTCCCAGCAAGAGAGTTTGAAAACAGTAGAATTACATTCAAATTAAAAACTTCAGAAATAAGAAAGAAACTATTTTTTTTAATCATAATAACATATTTAAACCAGCACTGCCAACGTTGCTCTGCTTTTTGTTTTTGAAGGCTATCTAAAATAAAAAAAAATTGTAAAAGAAAAAAAAAAAGTTTAAACAGAGCTATTTTGAAACAGAGACTTTTCCAGGAATAAATATTTAAAAATCAATTGGGTTTTAGATTTAAAAAAATAAACAGTAAAATAATACATTTATTAGAAGATCAAATGTTACTTGTGCAGCCTATGTTTCTGACTCATTTTAGATGCTTGCCGTTGTTTTCGGCACAAATGGTCCCACATCATTGGTGGCCTTTGCCAGAGCACAAAACCGGGTCATGTAGCTAACAGGGAGCTAAAGGCATGGACAGTATTCGGTGGAACTGAAACTTTGGCGTGTGGTCACTGTGATGCTGCCCTCTTATGATCAAACGTTTTTGAAAGTTTACTTTACTCGATCAATAAGATAGACAAGATTTGGTTGGGATTATGGATGCGGGAAGGTTCTGGTTCAAATCCTGGCAAGGTCATTTCTGTGTGAGTTTGCATTTACTCCCAGTGAATGCTTGAATTTTCTGGGCACTCTGGTTTCCTTCCACAGTCCAAACACATGCTTTGAATGTTGATTAGTGATTCTAAATTGCCCCTAGGTGGGATATTGTGAGTGATTGTGTGCCTGAAACAGACTGGCGACCTGTCCCAGGTGTACCCCGCCTTCGTCCAACAGTAGCTGGGACAGGCTCCGGCGATTTTGTGACACCGAAGGGGATTCAGGAATTTGAGAAGATGGATGAATGGATCGAGATGCACTGTTGAATTTAAGTCGTCACGGAAACAAGGTTAAATGAAAACATTCCAAAAGCAAGCAGTACAGTTGGGTTTTATTGGGTTTGGTTGGGTTTTTGAGGTCTCAGAATGCTTCAGTCAGAGCCCACGTTGGACTCTGATTTCAGACCATTAAAACATGGATGAATAGGATATTGGAGCTGATTTAAACTAAAATTCCTGGAGCCCACAAAGTATGCCTGTCCCCTTATCTAAGAAAGTCATATTGGTTTTTGATCTTTTGTTTATGGACTGCTGAAAATACTGCTACCCAGCATGGTACAACAAAAAATGCTGTTAAAGCTTGAAGTACAATGACAATAAAATCTCTTCCTCTTTTTTAATATTCTTACATTCATGTAGAAGTCAGTTGCATCAGTTGGTAAAAGTGTTGTATAACACTATGAGTGTTTTTTTCAAAGAAAACATCTATTTTGACTCCATTTCAGCTCAAATTTGAGATTTGGAGTTTGTCAATCAAAACCATTTTAGAGAGGTTTTGATTGACAGGTAGGTTGAGCAAACAGAGCTTTAAATTGTACTTTGTTCTGCCCAGTTGACACTCCTGGAATGTTGTTGAGGTGGGACTCAGATCAACGCCACGCTTGATTTTCATTTACAGAATTCAATGGTTGACATAAGAGACCATCCATTCAGTATATTTATGCAGTTAGGCCACTGAAGTGGTTTATCTCCCCAGTGATCTCTTAAATATTATTTCTTATCCGCCAGAATAATAAAGATGAAGATTCCCTTGCTCAGTTGCCTGTTTACTTCAACTGACCAAAAAGAAAATCCTTACATCTACTGAATTTCAGGGCTAAAACGATGGAGGAATCACAACTGAAAGCAATAAAACAGCAGGCTGTAAGAGTTGCACAGTGTTTCCAAACCAAGCTTACATGAAACTTGGCTTTGGACATGAAGAATAAAACCTTCTCATCTTTTAATGTCTGGTTCTGATTGTTGATGATTTTATTTTATACACTCAAGCTGAAAACGAGATCTTTGCATCATTGCCAAATGTGATGTTTTATTTATTTTCCACCACTATGAGGTGCAGTTTTGGTGCATGTTACCCCATCACAATAACATACAGTGAGAGCAATTCTGGTTTCATAAGGTTTTTATTTAAAAAGAAAGCTGCAAAACTTTTAAAATACCTAATAAATGTGCAAAAAAGCTAAAAAACTTTTTTTATTTGAGTTCATCGGTGGTGAAACTGCAAAGTTCAACATCTTTCTACTCCAATTCTATCAATTTGTCAAACTTTAATACTTTATTAGTTTAAGAGAACTATATTTAAGTGTATATGTGGGTGAGTGGCTGTCTTTTCCAATCGTTTCCACTTTGTTAGATTACCACTGACAGCAAACAGGGGAAGTAGCGTAGATATGTCACAACTTGACTTGTTACATAAGTGGCATTCCATCATAGTGCTACGCTGGAATTCATTTAGCTCCCAAGAAAGGGCCATTCTTTTTCTAATGTTTGCAGAAGCATGTCTAGGTGCATGAGTTTAGACACATGTGGAAGTGATTTAAACACCTGATTTCAATTATTTGGATTGATGAAAAACACCGTTGGCAATACAGTACATGTAAAACAAAGGATGAACTCCTAAATGTATGATTAGTTCCAAAAATGCTGATGCAAGCAGATGCTGCCAACCAATTACTGTATTTTCAGTACTATAAGACACACTTAAAAGCCTGAGTGTATTTCCAAAAGGGACAGAACAGTGATCCCTTGCTATAACGCGGTTTACATATCACGGTTTCGCTACTTCACGGATTTGCATAGTGTATTTTGTTCTGCATTCTGATTGGCTAAAAAGTCACTCCGCTTCTTCTCTACCTGTGCGTCAATAACGTTGCAGTTTAATTTGTAAAGGTACGTAAATCTGCTTGCCAAATTTACAACAAGTAAGTGCAAATTCTCTTGCAATTTCGAGTTTCTCTAAAACCCATAGAAAAAAGAGCGACAACAACTGCCAATCACTATGTTCTTCTCCCGAACAAACACACCTGCACCGCAAACATTACAGAGCGGAGTCAGGATGCAGCAGCTCAGTCTGAAGAGCAGTGAAATACACCTAAGTCAATATTTGTCCCACTGTACTTTGTATTTTTTTCATAATTGTTTTAAATTTCCTCCCGTTTAATCCCATTACTCGGGTCGCGGTGGGCAGGGCTAATCTCCGCAATTTGAAGCCTTCTGTTCACATTGATGATTAAAATTATTATTTGACAGTACAGTACAGAAGTTATTTGTTAAAAAAAATGTTTCTAAAGTACTTGTATTTGTGAAAAATGGTTTGATCTTTCTTTTCAATGTATAATAGAGTATTTAATTGTATAATAATTGTTAAAAAAAAAAAAGGTTTAGACTTCACAGATTTTGCCTATCACGGGTTCTTTTTGGAACGTAACTCCCGCGAAAAACAAGGGTTTACTGTACTCCTAACAATCCAGAGCGCTTTATAGGTTTTGTTTTTGAGAGGTTCACGGTGCTCTGTCAAAATGTTTGGTTGGGTGTTATTGTGAATACACTAACGCGGCCAACGTGTAGTGGTGTCGGATAATTCTTTACATGTTGCAAACACGGTTAGGAGTTACAAATAATGTGGAAACCCTAACGCTACTAAAACTTCTAACACTTCTAACACTTCTAACACTTCTAACGCTTCTAACGCTTCTAATATGTAGTGTGTCACAAACAAGTACTAGAGTTACTGCGAACGCAGCTAATAAAGTCCGACTGACTGACAGATTTATCTCGGACCCTTTATCTCACTTTAATGTGTCTTATAGTTCGATGTACCTTGTATATAAGACAAAAGTTCAAAAATAGATTATTCACTAGCTGTGTTTACATGGGCAAAAGTAATCGGACAGAACGCTTGATCGGAAGGAAAATGTGTCATGTAAACACGCCGTTCGGAATACTCTGCCCCGATCAGACTTGTTCGGATCAAAATGTCTTTCCGATCGAGATAGGTGGGTTATGCCGATTGTTGATCCGAGCGTTGTTCATGTAAACGGTTCATTCCGATCGTGTGTTACTACTACTCTGGTTTAACGTCACGCATAGATGGTGTTTTGCTCCAGAGAAGGCTTTGGAGCTCAAACAGGACCGACCGGCTGCTCTGTGGACGCCCGGTGCGAAGCGCCACTTTGCCTTCGCCCCACTGGCTCTTCGCCTCTCCCCTCTCTTACAACCCTCATGAAGGGGGTGTCGGGGAGGAGCGCTTCGTGCCCCGTGACGTCTGCACCCTGTGCGGTCCAGGCTCGGGTGCCGGTGGACCGAGCAATCTGTGTCTCTGAGCAGAGCAGTCAGACTTATAACTGTGTGTTTGAGGGGAGGGGAGGATGCCTTGTTACGTTTGCGTTTTGTTGTTTTGTTATGTGTGGGAGACTTCGGACTGCGATCCGTCCCGCCGCTCTGGGTTAGCGGCTGCCGGACTCAGGAGAGCCTTGTGTCTGAGCAAAGCTGGCTTTGGGGGGCTTTGGGGCGGTGTGCGACCTTTTCAAAGCAGAATGTCGCTCAGTCCTTAGAAACTGTTCAAACAATCTCGTGGATTTGTGTTTCCAGTCGTGTCCCGACAAAATAAAGGCTGATGTTATTCCACATTTTTACGTGCAGCCAAGATGCAGATTGCAGCATTTCCTGCATGGATTTTGTGTTCATTAAACAAGGCTAATGTTGTTAGCATGTGTTAGCCTCTCCTAACCCTTCTTCCAGCTCCGTTCTTCCACATAAAAAAGCACTGACCACACGAATTAAACATAAAATGATGAACGAACAGGCGCTTCATAATATTCATAACATTAATAAAAACACGTTTAGAAGATCGTCTCATATATTACCGAGCTGCTGCATGAATGTATATGGCAACTCAGTTTGTTTACAACGGGACTCATTTCCTCTTCCGGTATTTTCAACACTACTGTGCATGTGCGAATGATTTATACCGAAAGTGTGACCATGTGAAACTTCGTTCTAATCGGAAAAAGTTTATCTGATCCCATGCACACGGTTGGATTTTATTCCGACCATTGATCCGATCAAGATATTTTGCGCATGTAACCGCGGCTATTGATGGTGCACCTTAACCCTTGTGCTATCCTATGACCCCACCCTTACATTGGCATTTTATCCCTACCATGACAAATGTGGAGAGGATTTCATCTAATCCATGGACACCAGTGAAGATCACAAATCACTGAAGAAAAAAGGTTCAGCGCAATGTCTAGTGGGGTCTAGATGACCCCACTCCCAATGTCAAAGTGCCTAGGAGAGCACAAGGGTTAATCTGGTGTGCCCCACAATACAAAAATGACAATATATTTTGAAGCATTCATGTTGCAATGTAATGGCTGTTGGGCTTCTGCGTTTGGTGAGAACCAGGTTTATTGATGAACTGTCTATTTCCTTATTTTGATCCTACCTTTGAGATGTAGGCTTTGATGCCTTCAGCCAGCTTAATGCAGGGCTCTCCCAGCAGCTGGGCTACTTGGTCCGGAATGTCCTGGTCCAGGGCATTCAGTAAACCCAAGCATCTTAATTCCTCTGTCACCCCTTGGCTACGCACCTATGGGCGATACCAAAGGTAAACAAAATTACTATGGGTCATTATAAACCACTGCTATAAAACTTTAAAAAATTAGAAGCAAATAAATTTGTTAAAACAGAGTGTAAATCATTATTTTTGTCATTGTGTACAAGGAAATCTTTTAAAAAGCAAGAAAAACAAACAAAACATTCTGTTTAAGATGAAATATGAATACAAACACAAAGCAAAATGACAAGTCTTTCTCTTTCGGCTTTTCCCACCAGGGGTCGCCACAGCGAAACAACCTCTCCTTCGAGGATGAGTCGCATGGTTAACTTGGCAATGTTTTACGTTGGATGCCCTTCCTGACGCAACCCTCTCAATTTATCCGGGCTTGGGACCGGCTACAAAGCAAAATTACAAGTCTTCGTGCCAAATGGACGGACCATGTCTAACAAAGGCATAACTACATTTTCTTAGGTTGTGTCTGAATTCCTTCACTACTTCCTACCCCCCCCAAATGACCGGGGCGATATTCGGGGCTATCTAGTGCCCTAGAGTTTAATAAAATTCGGACACCATTGCTCATTACTACTTTTTTTATGAAACGCCAAATAACATCATCCATTTGCAGAAGTGAAAAAATTCTAATAATATGAACATTTTAAGAAGACTATTTATGAACCCATTGTGTTCTGAAAATTAAAACTAGAATCATTTATTCATTCATTTTCTACCGTTTTATCCCTTTCGGGGTCACAGGGCTGCCAGAGCCTATCCTGGCCACTTGTGGGCGAGGGCAGGGGACACCCTGGACTGTTCACCAGTCTGTCGCAGGGCCACAATTACACACACATTCACCCTCACACTCACACTTAGGGACAATTTAGAGTTGCCAATTAACCTATGAAGCATGTTTTTGGACGGTGGGAGGAAGCCGGAGACCCCGGAGAGAACCGACGCATGCACGGGGAGAACATGCAAACTCCACACAGAAAGGTCCCCCATTGGTATTCTGTTTTCAGGTCCCCCAGCCGGGACTTGAACCAGGGGCTTTCTTGCTGTGAGGCAAGAGCACTAACCACTAGAATAATTTATAAAAAAATAAATTAAAAAAATTATTCAAATGACAAGTTGATCAATTGCAATGCATTGTGGTCTATATGTATCAATTTATTGAGCATCTATGCATCTATGTGGTTTTTTGCAGAGACGTCTGGGAAATTTCCAGGCCACTGAATTTTAGACTTCTAGATTTAGACACCTTAGGTGTGTGACAGCTGATAGGACTTTAACTTTAAAAAAGATATTACTGCCGCGTCACAGGCACTGTTTAGAAAAGCTCAGGTATATTGTTAAAACTTTCAAAAATCTTTCTGTGTACCATCTTTCTTTGTAAATATATCATGTGTTGAACCTTTCCTGCGATTACTTTTTTTCTTTCTGAAGGTGGTCGGAAAATGCAGGGGAGATACTCTCTGCCAAAGGCGGATCTTCCTTCGGTTGTCACTTCCCCGTTTGGACCCTCAGAGCCTCCAGAGCGGGTTAATAAAGAATCATTCACCTTTCTTCTGGAGGAAACCTCCTGCTATTACAGTTCTCCTCCACTCTGTTTATCAAACATGAATGCGCACCCCACTTCTCACTCCCTCTTGCGCTGCATGCGCTCTCCCCTCCTTCCGCTGCACGCGCCCCCTCCTCTTTCTTAAGCACGCGCGCAGTTTCAGCACATACACATCCTCATTCTACAACACATGTTTCAATGTGGGCACATGCGGCTTATAGACAGGTGCGGCGTAGGTATGTACAAAATGGTTTATCCTTTAAAAACGGAATGGGTGCGGCTTATAATCAGGTGCGCTCTATAGTCCGGAAAATATGGTACTCCTTTTAGTTTGCTTGGTAACAACTTGTCCTCCAGAAAAAGGTGGAAATGGTAGACAGAGTGCCTACCATTTCCACCCTTTCCTGGAGGACAGAGAAGAGGATGTTTGGGGATTTATGTGTACAACCAAAACCCCAAAAATGCAGGGATGGTCAATACCAAAACAGTAACCTCAACTTGAATAAATTATTTAATCTTAATACTCAGACAAATCTTATTCAGGATGTGAATGCCGTAAGATAACATTCATGTGTGCATGAGCGTGTATCCTTTTCACGGTCTGAAACCCAGCTAATGACTTTGATAAATAAAGCGCTGATGAGAAGAGAGGGACTTCAGAGCTGCACTTTTTCCACTCCTTTTTTTTCAATTAATTTCTTCATGCTTGACTTCTCTTTTCTAATGAAAGCTTTCCTTTTGTTATCTTTCTTGTTGTTTTCCATCTCTGGTCTATTTTCCTATGTGCTCTGCTACATTCTTTGACTTTCCACTCCTTTCCCAGGCCTCCTTCTTTTCCCCCTGCAGCGACACAGCTCATGCTGATGCATGAGTCGATTCCCTTGTTGCTGAAGAAGACAGCAGTGTTTTTGGATGTGTGTAAATTGGTAAAAGCTAAACGAAAAGCATGTGTCACTTAGAAATATTTTATTTATTTTTTCTTTTTAAAAGACAGGGGCTTCATCTAAACATTGTTGGCAACACACATCTGTGTTGTGTTGAAAAATGACCACAAAGACTAAAGCTTCTTATGTAAAATATATAAAAATAATACATTCACTGAGTTTTTAGAGTATATTCCAGTATGTGTTCTTCAGTCATAGTATATCAGCACAGTGAAGTGTGTCAAAAGGGCAGACGACAGCTGAGATGTGATTTTATGATAAATGCATAAACTTTGCATGAACCTGAAGTTTAAAGTCCCCCGTTACCACTTTTTGAAATCAAAACAGAGGCGGCCAGTTTCAATGTTAAGTCAATGCTACAGACGCAATCTGAGGTCCAGTAGTGTGATTTGAGTGGCAGGTGTGGCACAATTTGGGACTCATCTGAACTGATCAGGGAGCTTGCGCCATGCGCATGCGCTCCTGGGTCGTTGTTACATCACAACGGATCTTTAATTTAAACCGAGCGTCTTTGCGACAGTTTGATTGACAGCGATTTAAAAGGAGAAATACTCAGAAATGCAAAAATGAAATGATTTTTTATGACATTTGCTCTCTTTAATAGAAAATGACACACGTACATGTCAAAAACTCAAAAAACATCATTTTCATCTTTAAAGATATGTGGAGGTGAGAGCGGTAAAAAAAAGATGGACTGAACATCTACTGGAGCTGACTAAGGTAGCAAAGCAATCAAACAAATGTCATAATGTTTAGTGACTGATTAGATGTTTTTTTAATCTTATAAACCAGACAAACACAATTAAAAACAAATTTTAAACAATTTTAAGTCTACAAAAGCTACAAAAGCTTTATACATTTTTACTGATAATTTTTTCTGTGTATTAAAAAGTATTTGAACCCCCTCAAATTACTTTCCTTTTTACAAAGTCTGTGTTTTCTTTGTAGACAAACTTTTTGTTCTTACATCAAAAAGATAATTTAGATAGTTGATCCACATATCCTGAAAAACAAATAATTTAAAAACAAAATTGTTTTAGCATTTTTTACAAAACAACAAAAACCAAATGTTTTGTAGCCATTAAAAACTATAAAAACTTAAGGTTTTATACAAAACAGTTCTGACCCCTGCCAATAGATAAGATCAGACTCCTGAGCTAGACTGAAACACAAGTGTGGTAAAAACACATCTGGATTTGTATAAAATAAGTCAGTAATTCCAGCAAATGGCAAACACTTGTACAGTGCTTTTCTACCTTCCTCAAAGGCCCAAGGCGCTTAACAGTCACCATCCCATTCATCAATTCACACAGTGAGCCTCTCTGCTGCCGAACACTGGCACCAACCCATAACCACCAGAGGCAATGTGGGGTTTAGTGTCTTGCCCACACATGGGCAGGCAAGGTGGGAATCAAACCTGCAATCTTCCAATCAGGGATTGGCTGCCTTACCGCTGCATTATGGCCACCCAGTGTGTCAAAAGCCAAAAACATAACATGAGTCACAAGTACAAGACAAATGTGTCTTGTATCTCAGGAGTTATCAATGAAAAGACTGTCTGATGGCCCAGACAGTGTGAAGAACACTGCATGACATCAATCTCCTCAGATTTCTCTTCAGATAATATGCAGAAAAACCCTTGGTCACATATGATGTGGACACTGAACTCCTACTTTGCTGAAGAACTGCAAGAAGATATGCAGAGTATTGTTGGAGCACCTTCTTCATCACATGATACCCAAGTTAAATCTGTTCCTCAGAAGCTGACCTGCAGGTTTAATATACAACCGTAAAACTACCAACGGGCAGGGACAATCTAGCATGGAGGTGAAAGCATGATGATATGGTGATGTAGGCTACATACTGGAGTTGTAAAACTTGTAGGTGGCTTAAGAATGTCTATATCCAGATGGTCCTAAACAGATCAACATCTTATGCTGCGCTCACACCGAATGTGATTGGCAAGTCAATACGCATCAAATTCGCTGCTGGATACTTGTCCAAAAATGAGTTCATAAACTTGATTCTCCAGATGCGTGTAGGAGGGAGCTGCTGCTTTAGGTTTTTAGCCTAATCATTTACTGTATTTCTCATTTACAATACATGGAAGACACAGATGCTGTTTAGAAATCAGGTTTATTTATTTAGCTTTACAGGCACTGCTGATCACATCTCAATGTCTAGGTTTATAAGATCATTCAGAGACTCTCCCAGTACAGTAAGGTTCTCCATCTCTGCAGTAGCTGCGTTTTTATGACGACCGGTTATACTTCCATCTCTCTGTGACTCAGTTTGACTACTTGCTGTCCTGTAATAGTACGAGGAGGGAAAAATAAAAAGAAGAATACAATAAGATGAATCTTTTTTATGTTGTCTTGATATGGCAAGCACCATCTTCTTTGCTGCAGTGTGCTGGGGTGCTGGCATCAAAGCAAAAGACGCCAACAGACTGAATAAACTCATTAGGAAAGCAGGGTCTGTCATTGGCCTCAAGCCTGCCAAGCTGGAAGAGGTGGTTGGGGACAGACTACTGGCTAAACTGGGGACCATCATGGACAATCCTTCCCATCCCCTCTTCAGGGAGGTGGACAACCTGAGAAGCAGTTTCAGTGGCAGGATCATACACCCTCGCTGTGCCAGAGAACGATACAGGAAGTCATTCCTGCCATCAGCCATTAGACTCCACAACTCATCTGGCAGACTCGGATGTACATGAAAATTCTAGTTTCTAGTCACAGACTACACTTTTCAAATTGTATTTTACTCAATTTTTGTCCTGTTCTACTCTCTGTATTTTTTGTGTCTGTGTTTGTCTTTACCCCCCCCCCTCCCCCCCTTTTTCCCTAGTGCTGCTACTGCAACTAAATTTCCCCTCGGGGATTAATAAAGTTCTTCTTCTTCTTCTTCTTCTTGATGGAAAAAAGAAAGATATTATGAAGTTCAGGAGCAAAACAATCAGATTCTCCTTCATGTTGGTTTTGGACTTCACCTGCTGATAACATCATAAAAATGTCACAGGCCGAAGCCGAGTCCCTGATTGTTTGACAAAATTCTGATGACTCCTGGTGCGGTGCGCTTTGGTTATGGATGATGCAATGATGTCTGCTCCCTGGCCGACATCATTGCATGTTTTACCCCTAAATGCTAAACATAGATGAAGTGACCACGGGGGTGGAAAGTGTCTCGCATGCATTTGTTTACCTCGCGTGCAGATGGTAGAGGAGGAGGAAATAAACATAAGTAATTTGACTCAAACATTCACCTGCCATTTGGCGACTAACCCTCTAACGTTAGCTCGCCAAAGAGGAGAAAGTGCTTGGAACTGGGAAGTGTTAATGTCGGACCCTTTAAAGCAAAAGTCTATCGCAAGAAACTCATTTTTCTATCAAGAAAAAGATAAAAAGAAAATTTTATTGCGATAACTATCGTTATCTTTTTATCGCTCAGCCCTAGGTTTTAAGAATAATATACGGTAATAGTTTAGCAATTGTGCCAACTATTATTGTGAGAGACCATAAACTGCATTATACTAAAGAAAATGTCATATATTTAAGGCTATACTGTGTAAAAATGTTATTGCTTTTGGGTTCATAACCTTTGGACATGAGATTATAAAAAGCATTTGGGTTTCTATTAAACAATTTCCTTTTATCCTTTTGATGCAGACATTTTTTTCTCCATGTGCTTCCTGTTACATGTCAGGGTTGTAAAAACAAGCAGAGGAATAAAAGAGCAGTCAGTCACCTTGGATCATTCGGGTAACGTCGGGACACATCCCAACAAAAACTGCTGACGCTGAAGTCTGCGGCGCAGCAGTTTGTCTATTGTGAGCAGAAGTGTGATGACAGCTACCACCAGCAGAAGAGAAGGGGAGGTTCAAGGATGAATGAGTTAGTCTGATCTCTCACCACAACAACAGAGGAGGTGAAGTGAGTTTTTTTTTTTGCTTTCGGATGTTGTTGCTAAAGCACACTCCCTGGTATTATGGACACGGTTGAACAGCAAACTTTCATTAAAGGGGAGGCTTTCTGTGGGAGAAGCTTATTTATTTATTTATTTATTCATTCATGCTTAGACTTTGTCTGCATTCAGGTCTGACCGTCCATAATAATCATGTATCAGTAGGGAGAGTTTGATCTTCTCTGGGAAACATTTCCGCCCATGTCAGAGATGAGATAAAGCTAATAAACAAGATTGCCCAGAACAAAATACAAGACTTAGAGTAAACTGACTGCTCCATGCTTGTGTGTTAAATGGCCAGAGGCTAAAACCAGAAACCAGTCAAAGACACACTTTTCTTTTCTCTGTATTCCTCCAGGATTTTCCAAACCCAAGTGCAGCATTTAGTGGCAGCTGAAATTTACTGTTAAAGCCAGTAGAGGTTATGGATCAACTCCAATCAAAATGGTGTTTTTGGTGTTTTTAACATGTTCTTGTGGCATTTTTCTGATGATGGAAGACATTTATAAGAAAATGAAGCTTGAAATTGCATTTCTGAGTATTTCTTTATTCAATTCATTGTGAATAGGACGCAGACAAAAAAAGCAAAACAGAGCTTATTTGTTCAAATTTGCTGATGCATCCACTTTCAGACGACAGATCCATGTTTGTCTTGGTTTTCCTCATCCGAGCTGAAATCTGGCTCCACTATTGCTTGCCATTTTCTTGGACCTCTATTATTAGTTTAGTGATATGAGGGGCTGTAAGTTAGCGGGAGAGCATATAAAGAAATGCATGGTGGGAAGTGGGGGAGGGCTTACTCTGCGTCAACAGTCCACACCTCAACTCGGAGGTGAAATTCTAATAAACTACCACCGTTCTGCAGAAACACTGACGATAAAGTTTTTTTTTAATTTAGGTTAAAAACGGATAATCTTAATTAAAAGACCACTGGGATGCTTTTAGTATAGATCAAAAGATGAGTGGGGTTTTAATGTCAGTAGTTCAGCAAAACTCCTACCAGCAGTGTCGCTGTCACTTCTCCAGTTTGAAAAAAAAAAACAACGTTTTCAAAATATAATTTGCCCTTCTGAGCGTTTGTCTAAACTTCCATTCAATGCTGCTGTTCCTGTTTTCTTGCCAATATTGTAGAAATCCATCCAAAGTATGCAACGTCTTGCCACATTAAATCAAGGGGCAAAATCTGGAGAAAAAAGAATCTGAAAACATTTTGCCATCAGTTCACTCTGTGAAGTGTTTGTTCTTCTATCATTTATTATGCAAGATTCCTTTAAACTATGCCAATTAACACATCAAATGCAATGTTAAGCAGATAATTTGCTTTTTCTAGGAAAAGGCAAGTGTGGATGTTTTTTCTTTGCTAAAAGTGCTGAAGTATTTTTTGTGAAAGTACTTACTTCACTAAATACTAAAATAGCTGACAAAGTTTATTTGTAAAAGCATGCTGAAGTTTCAAGCTTTCATAGGGCATAACATTTTTCAAGTAAGTGAACACTTCCCCATTCATTCTTATGAGCTGAGTAGCCTTTTTTTTAAATATTTCATAAACCCTGGCACATATCAATGTGAAAGTACAAGCTTGTCTCTCGAACAAGCTAATAATGTTTATGTTAAAATGGCTGAAATTTCTTATAGAAGTTCAATTGAGGAGAAAAACATATAAAAGTGGAAAGAGATATTTACTCAGATATCTGCATTTTGTAGACAAAGACGACAAAATGCAGTCTGAAAGACATAAACCTGTTTTGGTTGTCAGGAATAGAAGTCAAAACATAACCAAAGCCCTAAACATTTAACTGCTCTTCCTGAGCATCCAGGGTGCAACAAATACAAAAGGTTGGCAGAAATATATGTTCATATGAATAATGTTGATAGGACCTTTACATTAAAAGGAAGCAAATATTTTTTTAAAGAGCAATCATGAATTCTGCTAGAAGTTTCTTCATCAACCTGTATCAACCAAGGTAATTCTTAAAATTGATCCTGCGAAGCATTTTAGGAAAGAGTGCCAAAAACAGAGTGTGTTTGATCTGACAAGGAACCGAAGAACTGTTCCTAATTCAAGTTGTAAATAAGGTCAGCTCTATTATCAGTAGTCCAAAATGACATGATTTGCAGAACTACTTCATACCTCCTCAATTTGTTTTTTTTTTTTCTTTTTTATTAATGTCTGGCTTGGTTGTGCTTTGGAAAGTATTTCTAATGTGCTGATCTTTTTGACTCCTCCTCTAGAGGCCAAAACAAACAGTCTGATTGGAGTGTGGAGCAACAAATCCCAAAAGATGCTTGTAGATGAGATGTGATAGAATTCTCTGCTGTGCTAGACAAAACAGTACGGTCAAAAAATGAAGACGTAACAGTGTTAAGACATCAGCTAGCAGAGATAGCATCTCAGTCTGCAAACTAGTAGGGTTAGAAAGAAAATACAAGCTGGCTAATGGAGTCCATTGACTATCAAAAAGCTAAACACACACATGGGCATAGGAATTAGAGCAGATACATTTAAAAGCAACTTAAGTGCTTACAAATTAACCAAATTGACTAAATAGTAGCAGAAATCTTAGCATAGGGTGAAAAACAAACAGCAAACAGCAAAGAGAGACAGGATGGTTTTTAAGCGAATGATGCATCTGTGCGATGTTGTAACACAAGTAGGCAAATAACTAAAACCTAAACGTGATACTAACTTTTTTTCCTTCCATGTCTCAGGAATTAAGGAACTGCACTTTTCATGATGAAAGAGTTGAGAGCTAAGTCCTTTTAAACGTAGCTGGCATAGACCAAAGCTGGAAAAAATCTGTTATGATGTCCATCTTTAGGTTTTTACTGGTAGTTAATATATAAAAGGGTTTAGGTTTTCAAAAAGATACTTCAAATTTAAAAGTAACACAATTTAGAAATATTTCAACATATTTTGTCTTATTTCATAGTGAAGAGCCTAATTTAATGCTTCTCTTTGTTACCTTCCTTATACTTGAAATAATACTGATTATTTCATTTACATTACTTGTCATTTATTTGTTGTACTCAGTTTCCACCATTAACTTTATAAAAGAACTGGACTGAGTGAGTGTGACGTCACCCATAGAAAATGACTCACTTCTGGTTCCAACTAAATGAAGTCAATTCAGTTGCCCTTTTTTCGCAATACGGACATCGCCATGTTGGTGTCAGAAATAGTCAGTAATTAGCGATTGGTCCAGGTCGGTCTGAGTCAACATTTCTATGGCAACCACTCTAGGCAATCAGAAGTGAGCTTGTTGGATGTCCACACCTTACCACTTGAAAGTGGGCTCTATCAATAATAATAATAATGACAAAATAATAATGATAAAAATAATAATAATAATAATAATAGTAATAATAAACTTTATTAGTATAGCACCTTTCAAGATAAAATCACAAAGTGCTTCACAGTAAAACATGGTAAAATATGATAAAACACAATAAGACACAGAATATAAAAATAATTATGAAAAAGCTATTTTAAAAAGATAGGTTTTTAACTGCTTTTTAAATCAACCCTTTTGAATGTTTGATGTGGGGGGGCAGCAAGCATCACATCCTTTTATTGAGGCATCCGATTGGTCAGTTTATAGCTTGAATAACTTACAACAACAAAATATGAATAAATAGGATTTGTCAGGAACTGGTGATGGTGGAGAACAGGTTTGGTGATGGAAAATAAATCATTTTATCAAAGAAACTGAAACATGACAAAACCATGGGGAGCAACAAAAAGGTGGCAAAGCAGAAGACAACAGATGACCTGACAAGGATGAACAGAAACCTAGACACCTAAATAGGCTGAGGGCATTTACCTGATCTGAAGACAGCTGAGGATCATGAACCTGAATCTGGTGTGACTGACAAAAAGGCAGCCAGAAACAAGAACAAAACCAAACTAAACCACAGAATCCTTGCAGGATTAGCAAGAACATTTCAAAAAAAGGTATCAGAAAAAGAAAAATTATTCTTACAAATTGAAGGACTCTGTAATAGCTGTGTATTTCTCAATAGAAGTCTGTGGGATTTTGGCGAAGGGGAGGAGTCACTTAGTCCAGTTCTCTTATATAGTCAATGGTTTCCATCAATAGTTCTACATTAATCGTGTTAACAGATTCTCAGATCTTTTTACTTGGTTATCTTCCTTTAAAACAGTTACAACTTTATTAATTGTTGAAAATGTACAAGCTTGCTCTCCATGGCAAAAGTATACGCTTAACTTCTGTAGAAAGTATAATTCATTTACAGACCAGACACAAAAGGAAAACTATTTTAGTGGTACTTTTGGAAAAACTTCGGTTTCATTTCTAGAAGAAACACAATGTAAAAAGTGAAAAATGTGAAATCAAAAACCGTAAAAACCTAAATGTTATTTTTTTTCTGCATAATTGCTCCTCTGTAAACACATTAGACTGAAACAATCTGAGAGCCTGAGGGTTTCTGGTCTCTTAAGGTCACCTATTCTGGCCAGTATGACTGGGTTCCAGAGAAAACTCCTGTAAATTCTAATGTCGACTCACAGGAAGCGGAAAAACAATGCAGCACTGTTCCTACCACTGTGTGTGTATGGGCGCAAGAGCGGGTGTGTGTGAGCTTGGTTGTTGCTGGACACCAAATCATGAAAAGAATATCTCAGAGGGCCACAAGGAAACTAAACCACAATTTTGTATTTTAGTGCGTGTGCTTGTGTGTGTGTGAGTTTGCTGGCAGCCCAGAAAGCTCATTTGAGGGGATTAGGAAAAGGAGAAGACAGCCCTGTAACTCAAATCCAACACGACACATTTTTGGACCAAGCCAGTTGGTGTGTGTGTGTGAGTGTGTCTTTTGGTTCTAAACAGAGAACGCAGAGAAAGCTGGCTGTAACTGACAATGCTTCTCCTGCTTCATGATAAAATAGCAAAGCTACAGTGGAGGGGTCACTGAAATGGCTTTGCTCATGAATCACTTCATGCATACACAGATGGAAGGTCAAATGTCTAAATCCAAAAGGCTCAGCTGTAAAACTGGATTTATAAATAGAGCGATTGGAGTTAATGTATTTTTGTCGGTTAATGGTAGATCAGGCAGCAATAAACCTCATTTAAAAACAACACCTAGAAAAAGTCATTCATATATAGAATAAAAAAAGCAATTCCAGATTATCCTTGAACTAAAGGTCAGAGAGGCGTGCAAACTTTGTGTTTTGGATGTAGATAAACACGAGTTTTTAATTTGTGGCAGTTTTCCAGACAGCTGGTTTGGTATAAAACCTTGATAACCGTGGGATGATAGAAACTCTGGCTTTCCAGCTCTGGAAAAAATGGTAACTTAAACTCTGACTCACAGGTAACGTACTCACTCGGTATCCATGGTAACCAATCCTGTGAACATAATGTGCCTGTTGGCAGGTTTTTTTTTTCAACAAAAGAGTTTCTCTCTTCTTCTCCTCCTGAGCCTGAAGCAGCTGTTTGACACTGATTCATTTCCAAATTCCTGCGGCCCATGTGACCACACATCAGAATGCATTCTGTATCAGACGTGCTTTTTAGCACCACTGAATCATGAGTAAATACTTATGCCCTCTGAAATGAGTATAATTATTGATAATGAGTCCCCTAACCACTAAAGATGTCAGTTCGGAATGCTGCGTTTATGTTCATGATTCTGGTTCTCCAGTGCAAATCAGATATAGGTCATTGATTTGGAAGGAAAACAAATCTTTGATAGGCCTTAAAAGCTTCCACACTTTTTGAGAACAAAGTCATCCTTTGATTCCAGTAAGGTCTGAGGCAAATTTTTCAAATGTATCTGTTGGTCAAATTATAACAATTTTTAATCCATAACATTTTTTAGGCTCCAGCCATAATTGGGGGTGAATTATAGAAGCGCCAGAATGACTTACATCTGTTACATCTGTTTTTATCAGAGGCAGATGTTAAGCATAGACATATACATCTTCTTCTTCTTCTTCTTACTGCCTTTTACGCCTTGAGACGCTTAGGGCAGCAACGAAATCTTTCCACTTCTGACGGTCGCGGGCCAGGGTGATGATGGTTCCCCAGGTGTGTCCAAATTCCTTCAGCTCGGCGCCAGGTGATCTTCGGCCGTCCTTTTTTTCTTTTTCCATCTGGTGTCCAATGTAGTGCTGTCTTTATTATTGTGTTGTCTTCACTCCTGAGTACATGTCCAATCCATGTCCAGCGTCTTTTGAGGATAATTGATAACATGTCTTCTTGATTGCTGCGGAAGAATAGATCTTCATTGATAAGATCTATTCGAAGACATATACATAAAGGACAAAAAATCTCTGGGAAAAATGAAGCCTGAAGTGGCCTGACATTAATTATTCTGTCCACCTCAATAACATTCCAAAAACAGCAATTAATGAGAGTGAGACAAAGTTACATTTGAAACCTGCCAATAAAAATAAAACCCCACATCCCTAACAATACCAAAATGTTTGCTCTGTAGTGGTTCAATCTAAGGAATTGTAACCAGGATGGCGACTATCTTATTTTATTTATCAAGCCTCTTTATCATCTTTGTATAGATATTGTTGGGTCTCCACCCATGACTTGTTAAGGTTGGGCATATTTGGCTCTAACTTGGTGCAAATGTAGAGCAAGTACGGTTCCCGCCTGACCCTCCCATGTGAAGAAGTGTCCTTGGGCAAGACACCAAACCACATTGCTGCTGGTGGTTGGCGCTAATGTTAAGCAGCAGAGCCACCATCAGTGTATGATTGTGTGTGTGGGTGAATGGGACTGTGATTGTAAAGTGGTATGGGCCTTAAAGGAAGATAGCAACGTATAAATGTATACATCATTAACCATCTTTCCAAAATAAGTTGTGTTGTATTGTGCTGCATGTTCATGTAAACAACTTTTACTAGCTATGAGTATCACTGCTATATTGATCATATATTATATATATATTATCAGAGAAGATGTCTTTTCCTTTTTTAAACATGCACACCAAACAAAATTAAGATTTTTTGACCATGAAAAGAAGATGATTTTATTGCATTGATATGTTTATTGGTGCAGTTTCCACTATAGAAGGTCCACCACGGTGGTTAAAATCTTAGGTCAAAAGCAGTTCCACTAGAAAACTGGTTAATCAGAAACAATCATTTTTAATTCATGTGTTCCACACATGTAAACAGTGAAGGGTCAGGAACATTAAATGACAAGTTACCAGCTAGCTACATGGTACTTACTTAGTGGTTTCAGAAAATTAAATTAACTGTGCAGCATTTTTAAGGATCTCCATATTAAGTCTTGACTACATGAAAAGGCTCTGAAAATCTGGTGTCCAGCAAAAAATGGAGAAAGCTGAAATTCTCTCTTTAAGGTCATTTAAAAGCTTTCATTTTGACTGTTTTTCTATAATCCAATATTGTGTTATTGTAACTTTATACTAGCATGAGTTTGGAAGAACAGCATCTAATCATTTTGATGTGCGTTTCACAGATTTTTACAGTTTTATTTGTAAAATTAGGGGGTACATGACAATGTTACATTTATGACTTTAGTAAGACCAGTTCTTCCAACTGTGTCTGTATGATGAACACAATTCAAAAAGAGATACCTGTAACTCAACGGGAATATGATCTTGAAAACTTTGATGTGCTTACAGTACCTCCAGCAAACCTCTGCCTGCAGCTTTGTTGGGGAAGCAGCATAGCGCGAGCCATTAATGGAGAGAGCAAACACAATCCCACAGCGGGACAGTAGAACACCCCTCCCAGCTCGTGCACGTAGAACTATGACCTTTCTTTGTGAGCTTTGCTGTTTTGGATGCTGTCCAGCTAAAATAGCATTTACAGACTCACAAAAAGCAGCATGCCTGGTTTGAGTTTATTTCTGCTTTAGACTTCCTTACTCTTGACAAGAAATAATCTTAATTTAAAGGATGAATTATGATTACCTTTGATAAAGACAGACTAAGAGGGTATTTTAGACTCTGGAGTAAATATAGTTTTAGGATTTGGCTGTCTGTTGAATAAAGTTCATAAATGTAGGATAAAAAAAACACTAAGTCAGTATTTTCCAGCTGCATAAAACTTGTAAAACGTTATGCCAAAAATGTCAGTTTTAAAGGATTGAAGGAGAAAAAATGCAAAATTTGAAAACTGTGCTAAGGACTGCATTTCTTTTAAACTATATTGGCTGCAAACCTTACAAAATAACAATCGGGTAGCAAAAAAGGTTCCTATATACTGGCAAAATCTGTATAATGACTTAACCAAACAGGAATTTGTAAGTGCAAGAGCTATTGTTTTCTGTATTCCTGTACAAACTTCACTTGGCATGCACTTAATAATAACAGCTGACGTTCTTAGGTACTCTTGTCTAGCTATGAACTGTCCTCTTACCTCTAAGAACTGTTTCCAATGTGTGAAGGCCATAAATATAAATGTATGTTGCACATGTTGACAAACAGCTACTTTTGAAAGGGACATTTTCTGCAAAACAATAGGTTATGGGATAAAATGAAGTTTATCTTTTAAATACATTACCAAGCGATGTTGCTCTAACAATGTTAATAAAGGGAGTATATTTAACCCTATAAAACTATTGGTATAATATTTGATGTGCATTTCTGAGACCCCTATCTCATTAGCACGATCAAACCGTTCCTTAAAAACCCATCGTATGGCACTGGGTCCATGTGTTCTGCCCTGTAGTTCAGCATCACTCCACTAGAGGCAGTAGAAAGAACTTTGCTGTTAATTTTAAAATGGGTGCTTCCATTAAATCTCAAAAACACATTGGGCAGGAAAAAGTTATGCTTATTTTCAGAACTTTATGGTGAGAATAACTAATCTGTTGTTGATGATTACTTCAGTTATTTTTAAATGAATGCTGAAAGAATTTAAAATGTGTTGATAATTATTATTTTATTGTACAGTTAATCATGTTTGACATACCCACTGTCTCAAATTTCAAATATCATCATCTCAAACTTACACTGTTATGAGGAAAACAATCACTCAATGTATCATAATTGATACTATCAATTCTAGCCTGTGTCTCATTGAAAATAAATTACAATTTTTCAAAGGCTTTCAAAAATATCTTGTCTCCAAAAAGTTTGAATTTTCTGTCAACTTTTTGATGTACTGGGATTTACAGAGCTAAATTTAGCTCAGCTCAATGCATAATGAAATACTTTTTAAATTTGCTAAATTAAGTGCTTTAAAAGGACCATAATTATATAGTAATCAATAAATTATCTATTTATTATTTAGGGTATCTTAAAGTTGAGTCATGACATCTAGACTGAAAATCTTCTTTCTTAAAAAAAAGGGTTTAAGTCCAGAAGCCATGACTCAACTTCAAGAAGTTACGTGGATAAATGAGAGCATAATTTAGGATTGGAAATAACTCAAAAACTTTCTGACACTGCTCTGAAATAATAGCATGTCTGTACAAAACCCTAGAAGACATCTAGCACCTCTTCACTGTTTTTGCTCAGTGGCAATAGAAGCAACGAGAAAACCTGAATGGGTCTACTCTTGTCAAATTACATTTTCTAATTTATAATCAAGCACAAAGAGTCTCATAAACCTGTCCAGAGTGCACCCCGCCTTTGCTTAAACTAGCTGGAGTAAGTTTCAGCAACCCTGTGACCCTGAAAGGGATTTATCTTCATCTTTATTTATTAAGCAGATTTGAAAGACGGACGGACGGATGGATGGATAGACAGATGGATGGAAATCATATTGGAAATCTTGGTTTCATAATCAACATTATTTTTACTACGGATTAGACATTGTGGCCACAGAGAAAACTTGCCTGGATGGATCCTGCGACAATAGCAGGCTGTTTTTCACATACCACTGGGTGCCCTCTCAGCCCAGACATTCAAACTTCGACACAGCCTCAAATTAGGAACAACTAGCAACTGAAAGAGAGTACAATAGCTGTATTCTTATATCTGAACTAAATCAAGAAAATAGCTACAACTGTTTGTGCTTTGGAGGTCTCATGCTGTGTTCCCCATGTTTCAGGCACACTTCGGGCTGTACATAAATCCACTTTTTGAGGCCAGTTCATTTGAGATCCACAGGGAGAATATGGACTCATTAACTCAGATACCTGACAGTTTGAGACTACAGAGTACCAAAACCAGCATTTAAATACTAAAACATGTTCCACTGAGTGCTGTAAGGAAAAGAAAAAGATAAAAACAACATGAACTGTGTTGTTGGAGCTCTTGGAAATCCATCAAATCCATAAAAATAACATGTTGTTTGTACTGTGACAAAACAAAAATATAAATAGTGATTTATGGGACAGCCAAGTCATCTGCATGTACTAACAAGCGGCCACAAAGTGCACTTTCTTCGTAACTCACTGCTCGCTTTAGCTCCTGCCTCTATGGACCCCCTGTGGCTGAAACACTGCAGCAGCTGCTGGTGTCTTAGTTTGACAGAGATTTTAATTTATTTCAGCTGCAAGATGTTCTTATCCTGGTGTGTTTATGGCAGTTAGGCATAAATGTTGCATGTTTATTTGTGTGTAGTAACTGAGAAAAAATTTGAGTAGAAGACAAAGCGGCCTAGGCTGCACATACAGCTGTACTTCATTGTAAGCAAGGCAGCGTATGAATGAGTCAGTGTGCACCAGCTTTCAGTGTAGAAGTTGTGGACACTCTGGTATAATCAACCTGAAATCTAGCAATGACTGGTACCTTTTTAACCCTTCTGCTATCCTAGGCACTTTGACATTGGGAGTTGGGTCATCTAGACCCCACAAGACAGTGCCTTGAAACCTTTTTCGTCAATGATTTGTGATCTTCACTGGTGTCCATGGATTACATGAAATCCTCTTCACCTTTAACCACCTTTGTAATGGTAGGGAGAACACGTCAAAGTAAGGGTGGAGTCATAGGATAGCACAAGGGTTAAAGCTTTGTCCACAGTTAAAGGAATGTGTCAGAACTTTTTCACAACTATGAAATACCATCATTAAAAAATAAAGATTAACAAAAGATGCAAAGGCTGTAGATTGTTGTTTATGCGGCGATCTGATTCAGTTCACAAATGAAGATCTGCGAATTACCGATCAAACCACAATTCTTACTGAATATGTCTGAATGTCTTTTTACAGAATAAATGAAAATTGAAATAATATGTATTTGTATTTAACCACCAACATTTATATCTTTATTTTAAACTGTATTAGCAGTGAACAAAACATAAATGTTACTGTTACTTTGGATCTTTTTCCAACAAATCTTAAAAATGTCCTCCACAGTTTTATTTTCATCCTCAAAGTTTGCTGACTACTGTTCCCAATAGATAGATGACAAGAAGATAATACACAAAGACACAGCAACACTTCAATAAAAATGTAACAACTAGAAAACACTCACAGTACTTCAATCTGTAGACTGCCAATAGTGTTTCCAACCAACAGGTTTTAGAAACAAACCTTTTTTCATCTTTGTAGGAAATTGATTGTAAGATATTCCTAATGTTCTTTAATTTATATTCATCTTTTTTATGCTATTTTTAGTCTACTTTTTAATCTAGTCTAATTTTAAATTTGTATACTTAAAACAAACTTTTATTTTTTGTGAGAAAAAATACTTGATAGCTTTACTTTGAAAATGAGAAGCTTCACTGACAGTTCACTTTAAAAATGTACTTCGGTACGGTACGGTACGGTAGCGCATCCGGTTTGTTTAATTGATGTACCTAAAATCCAACTTTTTCAGCATTTTAGAGTGATAACTACATTGCCTAAAATGTACTTTCACACCATTAGATTAATAAAGCTTGCAAATCAGCGACTTTGGACATCACCAACATTTCTACTTATATTTTCTGGAACAGATGTGAATATCGGAATTTTCTTATACTTGTTACAACCCTAAGGTACACCATACTTTGGTCAAATGACACTACATGAGCCAGCGTGTGCACTTAATGTTTAAAAGGTCACCACGGGTGGCCAAGTTTGTCTATTAAAAGCGTTTTTTTGTTAAGGTATGTGGAAACTTGTGGAACTTACTTTTCTGTTGACAGAAAATTGTAGTTTGTTTAAATCCTGTGGTGGTTTGCAGATGTTATCAGAAGAACAGAGTGGAGGAGAAAATAGAAAAATTGAATGTCAAAAAGGTTAGATTTAGAACAGAGAGTATTTTTTAAAAGTGTGGCCTGGAATGCAGGGTTGTGTGTTGGTTAAGAGTGTTTTTGTGTGAGTCCAGCTTCTGCCTTGAAACAAACAGGGAGATGTTTGTATCATTGTGGGGAATTTTCTGTCTGCTGTCAGATACAAAACAGCCACTTTAGACGTTGTTGATCGACTGTATGACAAACACATGGCATGAGACACGAAGCTGAAAACACTTGCAGTGAGGAAAATTAGCAGCATTTCCAGAGTTTTGCTTAGATTAGAATTAAGGTTAAAAAAGTATTAAAGACCCACTCCAAGGAAAAAGGTGTTTTTAACATGATCTTGTAACATTTCCATCATGATGAGGGACTTAAAGAATTTTAGGATTAAAAGTGTCTTTCTGAGTATTTCTTTATTCAAATTGTTGTGAATCAGGAGCAGAATAGAAAAATGCTGTTTAAAAAAGATCTCAGTTGTGACGTAGAAACTTAAATGGGCTTCCCAAAGTCTCCCTGCTCCGCTCCGTTCTGATGGATCCACTTGTAGATTACTTGATCCATGTACATCTTTGAATTCTTCATCTCAGCTTTCATCTACCATTTTTGTTAAACCACTTATGTTAGCGTGGATGTGTGAGGGGCTGGAAGCTGGGAGAGCATGTAAAAAAGGGATGATGGGAGGGTTTACTACACGCCAACAGTCTTGCCCACAACTCAGAGGAAATTCTGAATAACTACTGCCATTATGCAGAATTTATGTCCTAGAAAATGATCGTTTTTTTTGTTTTATTTTTTTACGAAAAGAGCCACTTTAAGACTAACTTCAGGAACAGCAGTTTTCCCAGCATTCTCCAAGAAAGGAGGAGTAGATCCAGAAAAGGAAGGAAATAACAGCAACAATGTCCTCCCTTCTGTGTCAGATGAGCCTGAGAAACTTGGTATATCACTAACTTTAAACCAAGCAACACTTTAGGACTGGGCTGGCTAACCCTGGTGCTCAAGAGCTACAGCCCTGCCTGTCTTCCAGTCCTCCCTGACACGCTTGCTGCTGTCTAACTGACTCAAGCTCTTTTTAAGGGGTGGAATACCCCAAGAACAGCAGGCCATGACTCAGATGTTCACCTGAAGGACAGTGAACTTTGAAGACAGTAAAAAACATATTCTGGACAGAGAGGACAGGTGGTTTGAAAGAGATTATCAATGTCAAAATGGAGAAACCTTTTGTCTGAATTGTGTCAGAGATGTTTTAATTTGTGCTCTTAGGTCTAACAAGTGCCCCCAGCACTGAGGCATGGCAAGATCCCCCACCCATCCACCCATACCATATAACAGGACAATGGCAGACTATTCTGATAAAGACCGAGTCATTAACATTTGGATCTGCCCATATCACATCAAGTTATTTTACTTTTTTTGCCCCACCTCCCAAGTAATCACTACAGAAAAAACCTGAATCCCCATCAGCTATTAGAACTGAAGAAGGTACTCAGAAGAACAGACACATTTCTTCAAGATTAACCTGTGAATCCTGTAACAGCTAAAAACTTTGTGTAGCTTTACTTTTTTCAACCTAAGACCCATCACAGTCTGCCTAAATCCCTAACGTGGATCTTTTTATGTTTCTGATCTGTTGACGTCGTGCTCAGCAGATGCTTCATTTTGGGGCAAATCCTTGTGTTGTTTGTGTGAGTTTGTTTGAGCAAATCAAATGAGAATTTTTAAACAGCAGTGATAAGAACTGTAAGCTTGTTGACAACACACAACTAATGACAGTAGTCTACCTCCATCCAACCAGTTATCCACCCATTCTTTAAAACCTTTTAAACTCCAATCCCTATGCAAATGTACTTTTCCTGTTTTCTTTTTCATATTTATAGAGTTTCTCATTCTCATGTCTATGAGCCTGGTGCTGCTGAGAGCTAAGGACATCATCTTTAGGTTTGTTTGCTGCCAGAGAATTGCCTAACATTAGAAGTCACACACCATAAAAAGGGAAAATGCTTAAAAAATGAAAAAGAGCTGCTTGTGTCACTCCAGAAAAATCTGTTTTACCCTTAAGCCTCAAAATGGACTGTAACATGATTCTGTAATGTGGACCCCCAAGCTTAACACAGGGACTAACACAGGGAGGGGAGCCACTCTGACAGAGAGCTGGAGTAAGAACTGTTTAGTTTGGCAATGGGCCTGATGCAGTCGGAGGTGAGTTATCAGTACCTTTGAATTAAATATAAATATTTACAGAGACAGATTTGATGTTTTTCTGCGTAGTTAGCTAATTTTGAGCATACTTAAAGGTTCCGAAATCTCTCTGTGTTTCACACAAGCAGCCAATCTAGTCCAAACATGCCCATAAATCCCCCATAATTCCTCAGGTAGACATGCGCAGCACTTTCTTTGAGGACAGTTTCCTCCTGTAACTTCAGCAATAAAAAACATTAATCTACAAGAACGAAGCATGTTTACAACAGACTAAGAGGTTTCCGAGCATTCAATGCTCTGCCCTGTCAATAACTGGCCTCTTCACTGAAAAAAGGGAGATGAAGCCAAACCCAACGATTCTTGGAATATTAGACAAATGTCCCTGGTAAGAAAAACCACTTGGAAGATTCCTGTTGAGCCTTTTTCTTGGATCAGGCAAATTCCCCAGCAGTCAAATCGTCCGGCTCAGAACAACAAAGAGTGGTTAGGACTGAAGTGCCTAGCCGTTTTACACAGCTTTCATTGTGCCAAAACTTTTTTTTAAAGAATCACACCGCCATACTTTTAAATGCTTCAAGGGGCTTATTAAGCTTAAACAGCTAAGGCAGGTTAGACACGTGTATGTCTGTTCATGGTTTAACCAGAATCTAAAAATCTTATAGTAGAAAGATGACGATGCCAACAACAGAGTGAAATGCACGTTCAATCAGAGCCCACCTAAAGCTACATTCACACCAGGCATGTGACGCCTGTTCAAGAACACACTAAATGCAAGTTCTAGAATGTGCATTTAGCCCTCAGTGTCCGTCCTACACAACAGGGAGGGGCTTCTTTTTCTTGTTCTAATGTTTACTAGTACATGTCCACCGCCTACAGTTGGAAGAAGCTTGGCGCGAAATGTGAAAGCGGTGCAAATATCGCAACTCTTGGCCCAGGCTTTTTCTTTCACAGCTGTATTCCAATACATGAAAGACTTGGTGTTATATAATTCTGTCTGTGCACAAACCACAACAATTAATTTTTCCTCTGTGGTCAATTTGCAAAAAGTTGGTACTTCTGTGAATTAAAAGGAGCGCCATCCATTCGTCAGTGAACGACACTACCAAATCTGTGTCCCTGATTGGTTAAAAGTCTAACTTTCAAGAGTTTAATGGCCACGTGTTTGTACGTAGATCCCGGAAAGGGTCACAAAAAAACGTGTGTAGCTAAGCGTGAACAGGAAAGTTTTGAAGGCAGGAGCCATAAACATGCATTAACATAGACTTTTCATTGAAAGTGGCTGCTTGATGACATGTTGCCAAGGGCAGTGTGAATGTAGCTTCACTCTGCATTTCAATCTTTAACACTTTCGATTCAGAGAAATCCTTAATGGTCTGGACCTTGTGCTTACCGAAACTCATGGCCCTAGCGCGTTCATGGTGCTTGCAACTCAATACACCAAACACACAAAAATAAAGGAGATTACACAAAGTTACAGACCAAAACCGCATAAACACCAAGAACTACTGTAAGTCATGTTAATCACTCAACAAAAAATGGGTAGAAAAACCTAATCTAATATACCCCTCACCACTCGCATATCTTGCAGTAGGCGGAGTTTTTCTTGTAACTTTTTACACATTGCAGCGCAGTAATAAATGCTCTAAGTAGCTGCAGTAAAGCTGCACAGCCACAGCTCCAACGTTGTTTGTAGAGTTTACTTTGGGCTACTATCAGCAAAAGCAGCGTGATGACTGTAACCAGGGTCCAGGGCCCATGACCTGTCTACTGCTCCGGGGCAACTGTTCAGTTAACCTCATGGTTAACCCAGCCTGCTCCTTCTTTCACTGCAGCTGCAGGTTCTGCTGCACGTGCCAAGACTGGTTTAGACTCTAAGCTTTACGATGTTTGACTCTGAGCGTGCTGGAACATGGTGGGAGCCACGTGCAACCACACTGTTGCTCCTTGGGAAAAGTGAAAACATTACATGCTAGAAGTCAGTCACCCAAAGTTAATAGAAATATGTAATTAGATTTTCTGTTACTTGCTTTTTTTTATTTTAAATAGTTCCTTGAGGAACTGAAAAAGTCACTAAAGTAAACAAACACTTTAATGTCCCAACAGGAAGTTAAACTGCAAACACAAAAAGAGATTTGAGCCCACTTAATCGTGTACTTTTAGTTACTGAGAGTCCCAGAATAAAAAAGAAAATATCCACACCCACTTCTCCTAATCTTTGCATCAACTGCCCCTCTGGCTCCTCCCTTTTGCTCTTGTAAATTGTAGAGGCATTTGCAGCTTTAGTGATGTCCGAATTTGTTTTTTTAAGAGGTAGGGGTAGCAACTTAAGGCTGGGTATCCCTCCACCGGTAGGGAGATCCGCGTCACGCTTTCGGTGCGGAGGAGAAACGCATTTCTTCACGTGGATGTGCTCTGAAGCACAGAAGTTTACATTTAAATATAAGTAATGACGTTTTGCTTTTGCATAACTTTTAAACTCATAAATCTGAAATAGTTATGCATTTTCCTTGTGCTGGCAGCAACTCTCTAACATAGAATGACCGGCGAGTGCCGGTGCCTATTGACGACGTCATCATGCAGTAGTAACGTCCAGATTTGAAGACACATTTTTTCCATAACTCTCTGCTTTAAGGGATAAATGTAGGAGAAGGTGGAAGTCATAGGGGCAGGGAATGAGTTTGACCAAACCCCATCTGCCCCAGTTGCAGTCTTTCAAAATGACAAAGGGCTGCAGAGCACTGCAGGCTATGCAAATAAGAACAGGCGGGTTAAAAAGAAGTAATCTGTCTGGTGGTAAGAAAATAAATAAATAAAACAAAGTACTGCTGATAATGCTGTTCATTTCTGTCTAAGCTCGTTGTGAGAGGAAAGTTTAAGCTAGGGAACTATTTTAGCTAAGAAACCTTTGCATTAATATTATGAGCACATTATTTTTGAATCCTTACATAATATTATACTTATTTTTTCATCAATCACCCGGATAATTAGTCTAAATTTCTTGCACCAGCATCAACAAATGCACCAATAAAAGACCCACTCCGGGGAAAATTGTGTTTTTGTTGCTGTTTGAAAAAGACCTTATTTTGCACCAGCAATGTTAGGTTGGAGTTGTGAGGGGCTGTAAACTAGCTGAAGAACAAGTAAACAGATGGATGATGGGGAAGGAGACAGGCTTACTCCACGCCAACAGTCCCGCCCACAACCCAGAGGTAAATTTCTGCTAAACAGGATTTCTATATAATCGTTTCTGCAGAAACTAAGTCTAAGAAAACGAACCAGGATTTTTTTATTTTGCCTTAAAACAGCATAATTATAACTAATAGACTACTGGGAACACTTTTACAATAGCTCAAAAAGTGATCAGCTTCCCAATAATTGTAGGCTGAAAGATGCTTTATTTCATAAAGATATCCATCATCTACCTGTTTATTTTTCAGGTTTTTTGCTGGCATATTAGTAAGTGATGAATGCTGGTTATTAGGGCCTTCTAGTAAATGTATGTCTGTGGCACCAAGATGGTTTAATTTCTAGTTTAACTTTTCCTTATAACTCCAAATCATTTTAAACTGACTACTGGAAGACATTTAAATACTTGTACTGATAACAACACAACTAACCAACTCTGGGCTTTACTAATAAAAATAAGACATGGGAAAACTTATTAAGTAAACTAAATAATCTAATCTTATAACCAGTTCATCCTGAGTTAGGGAAACTATGAAAGATTAGATATTTACCTGAATTAAAAATGTCCAGATTGTTGAAAAACTTTAACAAGTTCACCTATGTCCATTTTATTGTCAACAGCAATAACACACAACAAATACTACAACAAAACCTTACATCTTGTTTTTAAATGAAAATGTTTCCTAACAAATAAATCGTTCATTAGTTGTTTTTGTCATTAACTGAGAAGTCACTGCAGCTTTCTTTGCGTCTGCAGTGACTCATTCATGCATTTTTGACTGAGTCTACAATGAGATCACTGTTGGCAGAGGGGAAAGCCCAATGATCTGTGTGTTTACTGAGGAATATCAAAACATCTGCTCTTTAGCACAGACTTTTCTTTTTAATTCCCAATTACAAACAACATTCACCAAAGGGAACTTTATATGGGAAAAGTTCACCCACAGCCTCTCTCCCCATGTAATTAGAGCTGCATGACAATAAGGAAGTCAACATGTATTTCACTGTGAAATGATTAACTTCCATGTAAACATTAACATTTTTTGTATTACAATAAAAAGCTTGGTTCCTTCGAAGAGCAGTTCTTAACTCAAGGAGAAATCACCACAACAAACCCATTTTAAAGTAACAGTCCTGGACATTTCATGTGAAAAAAAATTTGGCAATAGAATTTTTTAATTGGACTTGTTTATACTTTGTTTTTTTGGTTGAAGGCCACATAAGAGATATTCTCTGATACGACGTAGAAAAGGCCCTACTGTCACATCTGACTCCTTTATCTATTTTTATTCCCGTCAACTTGAACAGTAAAAACACTGATGTTGTTCTGCACCTGAACTCATAAACTTTAGGGACTTGTAAACTGATAAAGTTTCTGTGTTTTTGAAGGATTTCCCCCCGTTTTGCTTTGCTTGGAAGTCAAATCGCCAAAACAGTGATAAAACATGCACACAAATAGACGCTTATCACACAAAATAAGAAATTTGCAGATGTGATTGTCTATACAAGCTGCGAAAAGGTGGCCACAACTGTCTGACCCGTTCACCCACAGCACTGGGCGTGCTGTTGTCCATAAGGGGGAGTGAACCGAACCCAAACATTAACAAAGTGGATCAGGGACATGAAAGGAGTGGAATGTTAGCCATTCAAAAACACATAGTCAATAAACCAGAAAAGTCTCATTACTTTACACAACTCACAAAAGCCATAGAAACCTAAAGGTCCCTAATACCACATACCAACAGAAACAATACCTCATGTGTGGACAAATATTTATCAGTATCACATGAAGCTGAAGTGACAGGTAAAATAATTACAAATGTGAAAGGGTTTCTGATTAAACGTAAAGACCCGCTCCACTCATCTTTTTATCTATTGTAGAAGACCCAGGGGTCTTTTCATTTTAATGCTATTTTATAACCAAAATCAAAAAACCTGTGTCATTTTCTAGGACGTAGTTTCTGCAGATAAATAGTTTCTGAATTGGCGCAGAGCACCCTTCCACTCCCTGTTGCTGCGCTGTCCAGCCGTACAGTTTTTAGCCAGATACCAGCTCAGACAAAGAAAACGAAAAACTGCATGGATCTAATCGTCTATGAGTGGATGTATCAGAGCAGGGAGCTTGTGGCTTGCCGCTGTAGCTTCTACGTAACACCTACAAGCCTTTTCCAACTGTACTTTTTGTGTGCTCCAGATTCACAACAATTTGAAATAATATATGCTCAGGAATGCAATTTTGTTTTTGATTGTCTCAATACATGTCCTCCATTGTAAGAAAAATCTAACAAGAATACGTCAAAAACACAATTTCCAATGGAGTGGGTCTTAAAGAAGCCAAACACTCTTTAAAAAAAATTATCATTCTACAATCAGCTCATTTGTCTATAAGATTAGAGCACGTTTGATTTATATCAAACCCCACAAACTTATATTGAATATGAAAATTTTAGAAAGCATTATTGTGGACACACTCCGAAGGAACACAAAGGATCATCAGGAGAAGCAATTTTAGGAAAAAAAGATAAAGTCTGACTTGTTGCTGCTGTTTAATTTAACATGAACTTTGCAGTACCTACAGATGTGTAGCACAAGTATACAGATGTTGAATTATTATTTCAGTTTTCTTTCAACCCATGAAATGTTATGGAAAGCAGAAAAAGACTTATTCAGAAAAATGAAAGCAAAAAATAATTTTTTTGCAATAATCTATTTATTTTATCTTGTTTGATCATTACTAAGAAATAAAATTTGTTTTATTTGGTTAATTTAGCAATATTACTGGCATATTCCCAGACTGTGGTTCCACTTGACAATAATGGCTTGTAGCTGAGGTTATTGGATTACTTCAGTCAAATGTTAGTTTTGTTTAAAGTACCAACTAATTCCTAAAACGGGTATGCATGGATGTAATTCAAATCACTTGACTTTGTTTACCTGACCACATTGGCTGGGAGGCTTTAGCGTATAGCTGAGCTCCCCTCACCAGTAAATCACTCAAAATATCTTCATATGAAGGTGATGTAATCATATTTCAGACAGTAGCTCTTTGGAAAAATGAAGGAGGGAGTTGTTACAATGAAAAGATTGATTCATTTTGACTCGGTGACCCATATTGACTGTTGAAATTTACGTTTACTGAGCTGCTAAGATCCAAATCCTTGCCGGTGTGCTGTATTAGTACCTAGTGTTTACACAGTCACACTACACAGCCCAGGATCTGGAGGCTTACAAGAGCCTGAGCTGTGGCTGCACCAGAACGTTTGGATTACAGTTTATTATTTCTTCCTGGCTCTTTATTTGCTGAAGAAAGCTGTTCTGGGGTTCACGGCTTCGTTGTGTGGGAGAAGACCGATGATGCAAAGTTTAGCATCAGGGGATCATCCTTTTGCAGCCAGAAAAGGTGAAATGTTAACTTTTGTTGTTGAAAGGGCAAAGTGTTACCTAAGACTCCTTAAAGACAGCTTAAAGACCCCCTGCTGGAAAAAGATTGCATTTGTAAAATACAGTACAACGGGCAGGCGGCAAATTCCCGCTCTATTCCGATGCTTCCATTTGTAGATGACCACATCCATGCATCTCTTTGTTTTCTTGTCTGAGCTGGCATCTGGCTCAAAACTGTATGGCTACCTCTGATATTGCTCACCATTTTTGTTGCAGCAGCGGAGTAAGAAGGGGCTGTAAGCTAGTGGGAAGCATATACACAAATAGGTGATGGGAAGTGGCAGTGGGCTTACTCCACACTAGTGGTCCTGCCTACAACTCAGAGCGAAATTTTAGGATCAATTCCTGCTGCTCTGCAGAAATAATGTCCTAGACACGACACAGGATTTTTGATTTTGGCTAAAAACTGTATAATCATAAATATAAGGCCACTGGGAATGCTTTGAAAATAGATCAAAAGATGATCAGAGTGGGTCTTTACCACAGTTCCTTTGAGAGTCCCATTCAATTCTCTGTGATGTTCCCAGCCAATATGATTCATACAGCCTATGATGTCACTCGCATACCGTCTATCCTGTGTCTAAAATGTGATCTATCCAGAAAGGGAGGGTACACGTTCAAAGCTCCCGTCCCTTTTTGTTTCTGCTGGATCCCACCGCTCAGAGACCACACCAGACACTTCGTCTGTGTACAATGCTCATTGTTCCACATACTGTTTGCCTTTCCCAGCTGGCATGGTGCATAGCTCCAGCACAACTAAACCAAGGGCCTATCGGCAGATTAAAAATAGGCCTTCACATGAGAAGAGGGGGATTCCCCACAAGTGTGCATGCAGAGTCCCATGCTTTTTGTGAAGTCCCTGTCCAGAGTCCTCTCTGCGATCTCTTAATCGATTTCCTGACACTTCGTATGAGAATAAAAAGACAGAGCATTCCTTTAAAAGAGTCTGATACATGGACAACTAAAAGAAAGTACCGGTAAAGTACTTTCTATTGTACTTACAAAAAGATCGAAAATAAAAGAAATCTGTGGAGCTGTCTGGTGTGTTTAGATCACAGCAGGTGAACAATGATCAAGTGTGCATGACACTTTTAACTCTTAACGGGAAGACTACGAACTTTGATGTTTTAGAGTTATGAAGCCACATGTGTCCCTGACACACCCACCCAGATGTCAGATGTCAGGGTTGCCCCCCCGTCGTCACCATGTGGCTCTTTTCGGTCACATCACTTTATGCAGCTGCACGGGTTACGGGGAAGAGGAGTATGACTCCATGAGAGATGTAGGACATGATAAACCAGTTTTCTAGAGAGCAGCACTGTCTGCTATAAAAAGAAACATCTTTGATTAACTTTGTGTCCAATCCAATGATAATTAAGATTAGTTGCTTTCCAATTTTTTTTAGAGATTGCTCCCTGAAGCCCCTTGTCAGAATGTTTTCCTAGAAACAGAAATACTGAGTCATGCTTAGAAAAGACCATACACTAACAATCAGATGGTCAAATAGCTTGAGGTGTACCCTTGCAGAGGATTTAGCATCCTGAAGGTTGTGCATCAATCGTTTTTCCTTGTGCAGACTTGCAAACACCTTTTGAGAAGCATCATCCACAACAAGATGCAGACTCTCATGGGTGCACGCATCTGTATCTCAAACTATATATTTTTTTATTTGCTAAAAAGCTTCAAAGGGGATGGGCTTTATGAGCTACTGCGCCTGACATGCTTCCATTTAAATGGGGGTTTAAAGACCTACTCAAATGAAAATCCTGTTTGTTTGTTTTTTAACATGTTCTTGTGACATTTTTCTAAAAATGGAGTACATAAATAAATATAAAATAAAATAATAATACAATAATTTCTTTATTAAAATTGTGTTGAATAAGAGCAGACGATAAATTTTGAAACAGCTTGTAGTTGTTGTGTAAACACTACAATCGGCAGGTCACAATCTCAACGCTCCACTCCATTCTGATGCCTCGTCTTTGTTTTTTCTCGTCTGAGCTGCTGGGTCAACACTTTACGCCTGGACAGCTGCGGTATCGCTCGCCATTTTCATTGCACCGCTAATGTTTGGCTGTGGTTGTGAGGGGCTGTAAACTAGTGGGAGAGCACGTAAACAGATGGATGACAGAAAATGAAAGCAGACTTACTCCACTCAGCAGTCCTGCCCACATGTCAGAGGTGACTTTCTAATGAACTACTGCCGCTCTGCAGAAACTATGTCCTAGATAACAACAGTTTGTTTGATTATTTTATTTTGGCTAAAATGGCATAATCATACTTAAAAGACCGCTATGAAATTAGATCAAAAGATGACTGGAGCGGGACTAAATGTTTATCTCCTGCTCAATGTTGCTCAGGCCTCAAAACAGGTATTTAGAAATGCAAGCTCCTTGTTTTTTTTAGAAACTGATGACAAACGAAACCCAAAGTGAAACTTTTTACCTGCTCGTCTTCAAACTCTTGTCATTTGTGCTTTCATTGTCAGTGGACAGAGACTGCCTCCACATTATTTCACAACACAAGAATTAAATTGACCCCCACCCCCCTCCAGGGGCGAGCCATTCAATTGCACGTTTCACCTTTTGCACACAACATCTGCAAGCCACTTCAACTAGCCGCTCCACAAATGGCTCCAATCTGGGCCTTTTACGCACGCCGCTGAACTCGTGTGTAACCGTGACCGCCGCGCAGACGCTGCCACTGCTCTGCTTCTACATTCCGGATTTAGACAAGTTCCTACAGGAAAAAGGGGGAAACCTTCAACCCCTGCAGACAAGTTCAGGACTGACCTGGGTCAAATCCACCTCCAGTGATTTGTTTACAACCCTGAATGAAATTTGGTTTAATCCTACAGCTCCCCGAAGACCCACAACTTTAAATATATTTATGCAACATGTGTCTGCAGCTCGCAGTCTCACTTTGAGGAATTTATGAACTTTTCCTTGTGGATCCAAGGTAAGACATCAGATCTGCTCTGACTGAGTCAGTGGCACGTTTTTATCCCCCAAACTGTTCTCTGGGGCAAAAATCCATTGGGTTCAGAGATGAAGGCGCGTCTTACCTGTGATATGGACATGTTTAGGTAGACAAAGAGTCCGGTGGTGGAGGCGATCTGCAACACCACCACGACAATCACCACCATCGCCAACCACATCTTGGACGGCGTCTCCCGGCGCGCCGCCCCACTCGGCCCGCCGGTGGGGACCATCATGTAGGTGGTGGAGTCGCTGCTCACCGATCTGAAGTAATCCTGCTGCTGCTGCTGCTGCTGTGCGCTCGGAGTGGCCATGGCATTCCCGACGCATTAGGATAGCACACAATCAGAAAAGCAGCAATAGCCGTCTACGGAGTACAACCACGGACTGGAACAAAGTTCGATTCCCATGCGGTCGCCAGCCGGCAGGACCTTTGGCTTTTCCAGTCCGAGCTCCGCGGATGAGGTGAGGGAAAGCCCTCTCAGAGTTCCAGATCGGACATGTCCGTGTCTGTTGAACGCTCAGCTGCCGGGAGAGGAGGAATTTATAAAAAGAGAGGTGGTTGGAGGAGGTAGCAGCACTAGTGGGACGAGAGCGCAGCAAAGAGGGGCAGGGTTAACCTCTTCATCACCCTGGAGCTGTGGAGGAATGCGCACCCGCATTCGCGCCCACGCGCTGCTTTTTTGTTTCTAGTCACGACGTGAGGCTCGGACGCGGACATCACGCTCTACCACCGCAAAAAAGAGAACAACACAATCAACAATACTCTTTAAAGTCTGCAAAACTCACATCCATCTACAGAACTGGGGATTTCCGCCCCTAAGGGAGTCGGTTGGGGCCAAAGTTTCCAAACTTCTCAGTGACTGAGTTTCATTGACACGTTTTCTACGAGGTTTGCAGGAGAAAACACGTATAAGACAAAGAAACAACAACAAAACGCCTAAAAACGGGTTTCTATTGTCCTGTTTTTGTGTGTGCGCGCGTGCTTACATGCATACGATCAAAAGTTTTGATTGATTTTGGAGTGGTCGCATGGCCTGCAGAGGGCGCTCTTTTTCATGCTCCTCGGGCTTTTATTTGTATGCCGGATATCTGCACGTTTTGCTGAGATGAGCAATGTAAAACATAAACTAAATGTAAAATATTGTAAAATAAAGTCCATGTTTGCATTAAACAGATTGATCCTGTAATAAGGACATTTAATGTTTACAACCACTCTGGAGATCAAGCATCAAGGTAAATGATGATAACAATATTAATACAAACAAAACAAGATAAAAATTATACAACTCTTAAAAATCTCTCATTGTATAAAGTGAATGCATAGCCAGAAAAAAGAAACACTAGAACCAAACCTATAATCCAGCTAGATCTTTAATGAATGTACTAAAACGGATTTCTGAGTAAAATATATTCAACGACAGAAATTAGGGTTTTTTCCTCTTTGTCTTCTTTTTCTTTTTCTAGTGTTTACCAGCGCATGTTGGCCACAGACAGTTGGAAGAGGCTTGGTGCAAAATGTCAAAGCGGTGCAAATCTCATGAATCTTGCTCCATGCAGGTTTTTTCTTTCTCAGCTCTAGTCCGATATATGAAACACTTGGTGTTGTATAATTCCGGCTGGGCACAAACCCCTGTTATTAATTTCTTCTCCATGACCAATTTTCCAACAGTTGGCCCTTCTGTGAATTAAAAGGGACGCCATCCAAACGTCACTACCCAACACGAGCCCCTGATTGTCAAAGTTTGACCTGGTTTACCTCTCAATACCTGTTCAACATCCACTCATTCGTAAACACATTCATAGCTAAAACATAAGAGTTTCGAACACAGAAGTAAGAAATCCGCTTTTATGCACATTTACATAGACCTTTTGATGGAAGTGGTTCCCTGAACATGCATTGCAGAGGGCGGTGTGTACGTAGCTTAACAGTTTGATCCTATTTTTTCTTTAACCCTTGTGCTATCTTAGATGACCCCACCCTTACATTGACGTGTTCTCCCTACCATGACAAAGGTGGATAAAGGTGGAAAGATTTCATGTAATCCATGGAGACCAGTGAGGTTCACAAATCATTGAAGAAAAAAGGTTCAGCGCACTGTCTAGTGGGTCTAGATGACCCAACTCCCAAAGTTAAAGTGCCTAGGATAGCACAAGGGTTAATACTTTAAACCCTCCATGTGACAAAACCACCACACTGACCTCACCAGCCAAAAAAATAAAAATAGAAATTCACATAAATTAAAGGCAAAGTCAAGCTTGAATGCGATAACTGCGTTGTAGTTAAACGTCTGCTAAATGTTTCAGTCAATCCTAAACCACAAAAAAGCAGAGCAGCTTAGCATCAGTCACTGTGTTTGTCGTTATACAACACACATTCTCCCGCAAACACACTATAAAGAGTGAAATATGAGGAAACAAATTTATTTTCTTTCTTTCATATTTAAGCCACCACAGAGCTGGCCAGCAATTCATGCACATGTGCGTGTAATGGTTAAAAAACAGAGCTCTTTAATAAAGATTAAAGGCAGATGGGACAGGATTGCTTTCATTCTAGCTGCTCTGGACAGTCTCTTCGATGGGCTCTTCTCATCTTAAATCAAGGAGTTATTAGTGATTATTTTTCAAAGCAGCAAATAATTTGAAAACCCATGCAGGAAAATGAAGTTTTCCATTCAGAAACAACAGTGACGCTTCCATAAAAACACCCACGCGGAGGCCAAATGGAAGAAAATGGCAGTAATTCAGATTGGTGTAGCTGTATCTCAGATGCTGTTCAGCATGCAAATGTGCATCACATGCAGGATGCATTCAGCCTTTTCTCAATTAAAAGCAGATGCATAAAAAAAAGCTAATTTACACAAGACAGTTGAAGAGTTTGAAATTATTTTGGAATTCAGTGCAACAGAATGTATGATCACTATTCTAGGATGTTTATTGATAAATTGTTACACAAATAAAAATTGATTAAATACTTAATGTATTTTTGGTGTTTATTAGGGGTGTAACAATTCATAGACTCCATCAATGAATCAATTTATATTCCTACGATCCAACCAGATCAACCAAGTGCATCACAGCAGATAACACGTGCTGCACCAAAAAATGATCACGCCATCATTCCAGTCCAATGTGTGGAAACACTTTGGGCGGGTTCGGCCAGGTTCTCCGTCTTCCCTCTTACCATCCGACGTGAGCCATTTTGCAGTTTAAACCAGGGGGTATGGGCTGGAAACAACCACAAGGCAAACCCCGTACTCGGTGGACAGACGTCATTGCGGGAGATGTTAAACCTTATGGGGTTGCCATGAAGGATGCTGAGCTTCTGGCACAAGACCGGAAAAAATGGAAGACCCTTGTTTTTTTGGTCAGCTCTACACACTGGGAAGGGGCATCGCCCCCCCCTGCAAGAGTCTTGATGATGATGACGGGCTGAACTTTTAGAAACTAAAACATGAATGGACTTGTCATTATTTATTAAAGGCAGGTCCAAAGTACGGCCAGCGTTTATATTTTCATGGGCCCGCAGGGTCCTTCAATTTTTTTGCAAGGCCGTTCACATTTCCAATTAAATGCAAACTTTTGTGATCTCCTGTGTGACCGTGAAATGACCCAGAAGTGACCTGCATGCGCAGAAGAGTCCTCAACCGTGAACAACGTCACGTGTTGTTTGCGGAAGTAGCGAACGTTAATGGATGTCAACATCGCTGGGCTTATCCCCCAAAATGCGGTCCAGCTCTTGGTAACATGGACAGGTGATACGTTGACGGCCACTTCGTTAGTTCCATTCTTTAACCTCCTTGTATTTGGCTCGGAGGCTTTTTATTTTTCGCTGGCATTGGAGCCAGAATCGTCTGTACCCACGCTCGGCCATTTCGCTGGAAATTTTTTCAAAAACCGCCCGGTTGTGATAAGAGCCCTCGAGTTTGGCCTGAATAGAGCTGTCACCCCAAATATTAATCCAATTGGTGACCTTCCCTTTCACTGACTGGTCTCAGCAGCATCATCTGCCATGGTTGTTGTTTATGTTCTCATTCCCGCCTACTTCAACGCAGAATTATGACTTTTGTAGCATATCAATGATGTACGGATACATGTGGCCTGACCGTTCAGACTGAGGTCGCATTTCAAAAGATCGGATACGTATCGGATTCAGGACCACATACCCAAGTGGCCTGGGTCACATTTGAAAAGATCGGATCAGTATCATTCAGACTGTCATGAAAAGATCAGATACAGGTCGCAAAGGGGCAAAAAAATCGGAATTGGGTCGTTTCAGCCTGCAGTGTGAACGTAGCCTTGGTTTAAAGTCATTTTAACTTGTTACAATACTGTTGTGCAACCCTTTTGTGACACTTTCTGGCTCATTTCTAAAATGTCAACTAGATATAAGAAAGTGTAAGGGCCACCTCCAGAGTAAGTGGTAATTTTCTTTTTTTTCAGTGAAATACGAAACAACTGCGTTTGTTTGATACGCCAAGTAACTGTGGCTGTTTTGAAGGTCAATATCTAGAGGCTCTACCAGACGAGACATGGTAACTACGACAAGCTGACTGGGTTTGAATGGTGCAAAAAATTTACAAATTGACAAATTCACAGTAATTTTGGTAAAAACATACTTAGATGCATTTGAGTTCTTGGTGAAGAATTAAAAAGTGTGCCATTGCAATAAAATTTTCAAAAATTGGGTCATTTGCATTTAATGTTATTCAAATAGATCAAAAAATGTCAGGCTGAATGGTTGGCCCTCCCGTGTTTTCACCTCACCAAACCTGGCCATCTGCAAATGTTTCGACCCATCTGTTTTAACATATCTGTTGTTTATTGTCAGTGGAAAAACTGAAACTTATAATCTTCCAAAGTTTGACTGGGACCCATTTTCAGTCCATTTGCTTTCATTCTTTGAACATGACGACACATTTGTGCACAAACAGAAGGGTGTGTTGTTCTTCGTTTCATGTTCCGCTCACTTCATCTGTGTTGCAAAAAAGAGGGTCCTAGTGTGTTTTCCACATCTGTATGTGGTCTTCTGTTATTTAAAACATGCATGCAAACATAAATGAGTGAACAAAAGTCTGTGCAGTTATGTACCAACCACAATGAACCTCTAAGCTGCTGCTCATGTTTCCTGGGACATGAGGCAAACACTCACAGGGGCCTCCAACCAGCGTGTAAACAAATCGTTTCACGCTAATAAAAGACGTGAAATGTAAACAAGTGGATGGCTGATGTGAAGTGCCAAAGATTGGACGCTAAATGAAACTATGGCAAACAAAGCGTGGCGTTTCATCACCTTATCGGCCAGCTTGTTGAGCAAACATGGCAGTTGGCCAAAGGAACGGCTCAGCTGGGTCACAGCAGTTTCTGCCACAGTTATAAAGTTGGTGTCTGGTTTGAGACTGAAAAAAAAGTGTAAAATCTCAAATTACAAAAGATGTTCCTCAAAACTTGCGCTGAGACCACCTTTGTTGCTGTGAAAGAATTGTTGCTGTTCCTCTTACCTGCTTAACCCTTGTGCTATCCTAGGCACTTTAACATTGGGAGTTGGGTCATCTAGACCCACTAGACAGTGCGCTGAACCTTTTTTCTTCAATGATTTGTGAACCTCACTGGTGTCCATGGATTACATGAAATCTTTCCACCTTTATCCACCTTTGTCATGGTAGGGAGAAGGGTGGGGTCATCTAAGATAGCACAAGGGTTGATTAGATGCTAATTTCAGAACCGTTTGATTTGGACACTAACCAAAAGGCTTCGTTTCATTTATACTGACTGACTTAAAGGTCTCATCAGTTGGGGTTAGCTGGCTTGCTCATGGACAAGAGGACCATAAAACCTGGAATTTTGCCCCCCTGAGTATGTGGTTGGCTAAAGGCCGCTCAACCTACAGTGCTAGAAACGCTAGCTCTAACCTGAATCGTGCAGAGTTCCTTAACAGAGCTTGGGTATCTGTCTGTTTCCATCTGTGTTATCAGTGACTTTGGACAAAGTTCTCAGTGCTCAATATTACAGACTGGAGAGACGTTTTTACTCTGCTCTGTCAGCTGATGGAAAGTTCTGCAGAAAATATGGTGAGAATGCCTGCCTGTATTTACTCTGGTGCTCATGTATTTGGTTGTATCTTACACAACTATCATTCCTGTCAGCCCTCGACTCTATATATTTATATCAACTAAATAAGAGAACTGAACTAAGCGTTTTATTCAAGAGTTTTTATTTCAATTTAAGCATTTCAAAGTCATTATTTGATTGGAATGTTTCTCTCTTTGGAAAAATTTTAATCTCTACAAGAAGGTTTTTTTAACCTTTCCAGTCTTCTGTGTGTTCATTTTTTTAATATTAAAAAAAAAAAGAAAAACAAAATGAAACATAGCTTGGAATTATTTTAATGTGTGTGATGCATATTTTTAACAACACAAAATAAAATTGTTTTCCACAAGCAATTTATTTTTAACTAATTGGCTCAGTTTTTTTCCGTTAGGCTTCATATGTGCACATTCTGTAAAATCCAAGCCCTAAAATCACAACAAAATGAAGATCACAAATTACATGTCTATCTAAGTTTTTAATAAAAATTTCATAATTTACAGATCTATTGACGGGAAAATGATTTCTTGTGTAGAAAACTGAAACACAGAAAACAGTTTGGTGAATCCTGGTAACTTTGACTTAACCTGATGTAAAGACAGGCAGTAACAGTTTTACTGTGGTGCCATCTAATGGACACGTTGGTACTTGTGTGGATCAAGTTCATCTTTATATCTGTTTGCTGCACATGCATCATCTCAATTTGGCTCATGGGAGTCAACCTTACCATATTTGGGTCTAACAAATTTAAAAGAAGCACAATATCAAAAATTTCTTAACCCGAAAGAACATGAGAGCAGAATGCTTTTACTTGTGACAAATTCACCAAATTTTAAAAACTTTTAAGTTGGTGAGTCAGGTTTAGCTCTATTTTGAAATAAGATTTAAGTAAATAATTTTAAGACAAACAAGTAATCGTCTCAGATGCAATTAAAGCATTTTAGTTTTATCAAGAGAGAGGGTGATGATGGTTTCAGCCATCTGCTGGGCCAACAGATCCAGGTTTATTGTGTCTTGTATCTCCTCCTTGCCTTTGACACTTAAAACCCCACTCATGATGTCACACGACAAGGTCTCAGCAAAATGTTCTATCCCGGCTCCATGCTGAGGGGCTTCTTCATAGCCACCTTTAGGTAAATCGTCTGTGCACAGCGAGTGCATCAGATGTTCCATCAGTACCATGTGAGGGTCAATGCTCGACTTCTCCTCTTTGTCTTTTGGAGTTGGGGGAGGTGGGGAGGGCAGAAAAGCATTGGCTAATCCTCCCTTCAGCTTCTGAGCAAAGCTGTGTCTGCTCCTCTCAAGCTCAGGTATGAGAGGGGTGGTGGGAGGGGCGTCGGGGTAGTCGAGAGAGCCCACGACAGGGAGGCCGGACTGATATAAAGGTGGATGTGGGGGCGGAACGGAATAGATCTTTTTAGTTGGACTCGTGTCCATCAAGTCTACCTTAGAATACTCCATGAAAGACTCATTTTCAGTCTTTTTACAAGCAGTTTGCGATCCTTCAGTCTGATCTTTCGCACTCTGAGCTAAACACACTTCTCCCAGTGCTGTTTCAATGATCACTAACGCCATCTCCTCTGCCAACATCTGATCTGGATCAGAGATGGACACCTTCTCTTCAGCCATCATGCTTAGAAAAGATTCCATTATGCTGTCTGCCATATTTTGGGCAAAATCCTCAAGAAGGTCAACCTCTGCCAGTGTTCTTTCTCCATGGATTTCATGGTTGAGCTCCAGCTCCATCGAATCTCCACATGCAGTCTGCATTCTTTCCTGCAAAGAGTGAAGGAAAGTTTGAAAGGACATATTATCACTTTTTTTTGCTTACTTTTGTAACAACAACTTGCATTTTAATTCCTAGCAAGTATTCTTATTTATGGAGGCCCTAATGTGCAAATCACACCAACAAATCACTCAAAGCAACAATATAAAGATCATAATGAAAATTTAATAAAGAAAACAATATTCCATTTTTAAATCAAAACAAAACTCCAGTTATAAATAAAAAAATTAAAAACTGACATATCTTGGAAATCAAAACAAATTTCCAGAAATCAAAATAAAATGTAAAAAAAAGAAAAAAGAAACAAAACAAATAACCAGAAAAGGTTAGTACAGGTTGGGACATCACTGGTAAGATGATGACGTTTGTTAATCATTTCAAACAAAAGTTATTTGGCATAAAGCGATACTGGATATGCTCCGTTCTAATCAAAAAAGGTTTATTAGTATGCGGATACTTCAGACACATTTAAAAAAACTCAACCTCATCATTCAATAGGGCTGACTGTTTTCTGGTTTCACATTGTTTCATTTTTTTAACATTTCATTTTGATTTCTGGAAATTACTTCTGTCTTTTGAAAAGTTTCATTTTTTCTAAAATGTAATTTTGCGTTTTTGAATAGTTGTTGAGATCTTCTACATGTTTTTCTGCCTTGAGTGATTTCTTGGTGGGATTTGCACTTCAGGGCCACCGTACTTAATTGAATATTGTTTACCAACGAGTGTGACCATATGCATCTCAAACAGATGAATTTCTTTGCTCTAATTTCTACTTCTACGTTATGTCATTAAGAAAGAACTCAACATGTTTCAATGATAATACTACAAGAGAAACAGCAAAAGAAAGCCAACAGTTGTGAAATCAAAAGGGCCGACAGAAGAGAACATCCCCCACTATGATGGAAAGTGAGATTCGGCCTTAACCGCTGCCTGTCAGTGTGTCAGCTATCAGCCGTCAGGATGTGACAAGAAGGAAGTGCAGTTCAGTATCAGAGCGGCTCAAAGACCTCTGCCTGCCTCAAACAGCAACATCCTGCTGGTTTAAGCATCTGAGCTTGATGTCAGTCACAAAGAAATGAAATCACTTCTAGCTGCTGTCCAAATGAAGCCATTCTGGTGATTTTGTTTGATTTATGACAGTTGAGTCCAAAGGAGATAACATCAATGATGCAGCACAGATATAAAGCCAAAGCTTAGACTGAATACTTTTCTTGGCTGTTTGACATTGTCATTTGGCAATTCTCTTTATTGTAAACCCCTTAATAAAGCAAGATTGTTTAGAAATTAGTTTTCACAAAAGGTGCCTAAAGATTCAATAAAGACAATTAGTTTGATTACTGTAAATTGGCAAAAATAAGTTTTATTTGCCAATAAAGTTTTTAGTTTTTCTTACTTTTTTGTAATAAGGGAATACCTCAAAAATACTTAGGTATTCTATTAAAAAAATGTACAAATTTGTAGAAACAAAGCTTAAAGTTTGCTGTAGAGGCAAGAAGGGATAAGCTAAGGAAGGCAAATAAAGAAGCAGTGCAAAATTTATGAAGCAGTTAGAAAGGTGCAAAGTCAAAAGTTGCCTAAATATACTACAAAACAACATGAAAGCTGGAGACAGGAAGCACAGTCTAATCTGGAAGTGTCTTGTTAAACTTACCAGCGGGAAAATTGCTCCTTCTGTGTTCCAAAAGCAAATAAGTTGTGTTCAGAAGTTCCCACTCGCAGACAAGTTCACCAGAATTACTCACTTCCTGTATGTATGCTCGTGCATGCAAGTAGCTATGAGGGAAGCTCAGAAAAATTAGCATAACGGAAAAATACGAGGAAATAACTGACTTACAAAGCTGACCCTGTTCTATTTTTGGACTTAAAATGACGTAGTGATTAAAAAAAGATACAAACGGAAATTGAGATGAAGCTCTGTAGATGTACTTTTATCACTTGCTTGACAAAACTACACAGTTGTTCTTTTACTTTCCATTTTTCTTATTCTGATAGAATGCACCATGCACTCTGCACATCCTACACGTGTATGTACACAAGTCATAATGGCCTTAGCAATAGTTTTGGCCTGTAAATAAACTAAGCTCCTGGCTATCTGCTGCCTTCTGACTGAAAGGCTCAGTCTGTGTTTTATGATGTCTTTGTCTTAGTAAAATCCCCAGTCTGAAGATTTGTCAAAAAAAAAAATTTTTTTGATAGAAATGAACTTTAAAGTCTCACTCTGATCATCTTTTATCTATCTTAAAAGTGTTTAAAAATGAGGGAGATGAATAATGACAGACTCAACAGTTAATGCTCATTTTTGTGGCTTCTACTAACATAAAGATGTTTCTTTGTACTTTGACGAAGGCTAAAGAGATGTGGAACACATTATTTGCCCTTAGCGCTATTTAGGGTTAGAGTGTTAGGGGAATATTGTTTGTTATTGTCCAATGGCTGTGAGACAACATTTTCTTCAAAGACCCACTCAGATGAAAATTGTGTTTTTTGGAGTTTTTAAGATGTTTTGTAGCATTTTTCTCATGATGGAGGACATATTTACGGAGTATCAATCTTACCATATCAAAAAAATTCCTTTATTCAGATCATTGTGGATCTGGAGCAGACCAAAAAACTCAGTTTGAAAAACAACTTTTTGGGTACATAGAAAATACGCTGGGTGGGCAACAAGCTCTCTGCTCCAAGCTCTTAGCAACAAGGAGGGGAAGGAGGCCACGGTTGCTTGCACCAACAGCCCTGGGCATAGCGCAGAGGTGAGTTTCTGATGAACTACTGCCGCTCTGCAGTATGGAGTCCTATACTGTTCATAATTAAATAAATAAATATTTAATTCAATAAATAAATATGACGTCATGCAAATACACAATCAACCAATAAATCTCTCATATATATATAAAAAGATCATGAAATTGTGAAAAACCTGCACACTGATTTTAAATTAGCCATTGTATTATTCAATATATTTCATTTTGCTTTAAAAACATGTTCATTATTTTAAAACAGCATTTTAAAAATATTCATTTTAATCATGTGGAATATATTATAATTTTACGTCTTTTTTCAGAACCTCGGATTTCAAAATCAATATTTTCCAAAGTAGCTTTGTTTTTATTTAATGTTGCTGTTTTTCACAATGGCTGATTTATTTCATGAAGAGCTTTTTCAGGAGAATGGGTCTGTCTGTCAATCAAACTAGACAAGGCGGAGACACTTTTGTGATTGGCTATTCCTTTACCCAGACATGAGCAGCAGCACCCTAACTCCCCTGTCTATATCGATCGAAGATGATTCAGCAAACGTGATGGCGCAATGCACACCCCTCAACACTAGGAGGAGTATGCACCTCAACACATCCACAGTGTTACAAGAAATTGGGCAGTTTTGGTTCTAAATTTGCGGATAAAAGTGGCTTTGGGCGAGTGTGCATAATTCAGGTGATTTTGTGGTCGGTTTAGCAATTTTCATCTTCTCATGAACGTATAGTAGTGGTCTAAGTTAGGCTGAGTGGTTGTTGGAGTTCCACTAAGCTTCTATGAACTGGAGTTTCCATGAACGCACCATGCCGCGTGTGGGAGGGGCAACAAGCTAATGTTTTTAGCCTTATAGCCACATGGAGCGGTTGCTTGTGCTTATCTCAGTAACAATGCATGGATGCACAATGTACATGGAGAGTGTTAAGATGTCAGAAACGTCATCACAGGAAAGGTTCAACATTTTTCTTGAGGGAAAAATAAAACCAGAGGACCTGATTATAATCATTGTATCATTGAAAATAGAAAAATATCATAAGGTTCAGGAGGCCCGAGCAGGCTTGTCCCGCTTTGCACAGCTGCCTGGTCTCACTCTGTCGATCCTCCTGCGAGCCGACATATGTCACGATGTGAGCTGTGAGTGAATGGCGTAAGAATGAGGAGTGTGAAAGATGTTGACGACTGGAGCTCCTTTGTGGTTTGGTCCACACAAACCCTCAAACTACAAAAACAGAGTTGTGGATGTTTGCATCTTCTGCAGCAGACAGTTTGTCTCTATTTGATCCTCTAATGTCAGCAAAGCCTCGCGGATATCGCTGAAATATGTCATCTCTCTGGCACACCGCTGAGCGGGTATCGAGGAATATGAGTCGATTTCCATGGATCAGCCAATGAGCGTTTAGATCCCGCCCACTTTCACTGATTGACAGACCCATTCTGCTGAAAAAGCTCTTCATGAAATAAATACGCCATTGTGAAAAACAGCAACATGAAATAAAACAAAGCTACTTTGGAAAATATTCGATTTTGAAATATGAGCTTCTGAAAAAAGACAGAATTATAGTAAAATTCAACATGATTAAAAATGAATATTTTAAAATGCTGTTTTAAAATAACATGTTTTTAAAGCAAAATGAAATATATTGAATACAATGGCTAATTTAAAATCAGTGTGCTGGTTTTTCACAATTTCATGATCTTTTTATATATATATGAGAGATTTATTGGTTGATTGTGTATGGGGTCATATTTATTGAATTAAATATTTATTTAATACTGAACAGTATAGGACTCCATACTGCAGAAACTATGTCCTAGAAAATGACAGATTTTTTTCATTTGCCTAAAGCATAATAATAAAAAGACAGAGAACGCTTTTAAAATAGATCAAAAGATTTTAAGGGTGGGACTTGAAGTAAAATACTCTAAAATTTAAAATGCAACACAGTTTACTATTAAAGTATAAACAATGCCATGATACATGATGGCCAACTATGTGTGTATTTGTACAAACCCTTTGTGAAATCAAACTTTACATTAAGGATGTAAATATTTGTTTGGTTCGACTAACTTATTTTTTGTTATTTTCTGTACCCCTTGGGAAAAAAGTGTAATTAAGTGTACTATGTGTGACCAAGGTACCGTCAGTGCAGAGTGGAGCCACCAAAACAAAAATGGCTGAGACCATAAAAGCTTATAAAAATTTAATTTAATGAACAATTTAAAATCTAAAAGTGCAGTTTTACTCTGATTAGCAGCATACAGATAAAATAAAAGGGGGAGCAGGAATAAAAACAGGAAGGCCGAGCCGACCGCCTGCGCAGGGGGGGGAAGGGAAGAGAGAGGCCGTGGACTAAGCCAGTAGGCGGCAGCGCACCTCACTCCACTCCGTGCTAAAAAAACAAATCCACACACACACACAAAATAAGAAAAACCTTGCAAAAGAAACTTCCACTACACACTAAAAGGGAAATAAACAAATACAGTGAGGGAACTGGAGTGAGGACGACGCTGCCACAAGGGGCCCCCCTCACCAACACCACACGCACCGACGCCCGACTCAGACCTATGCAACAATAAAAAGAAATCAGAGTCAACCACACAATAAATACAGCACCACTCTAAAAACACATTAAAATGTATAAAAAAAAGGTGGGTAAAGAACACGCAGTGGCTCATGACATCTGCAACACGTCTAGCCGCTTACAGCATCTAGTTAAAAGAGCAGAATAAAAATGAGCAAAAGGTGATCTACGTCCTCCCAAAAAGAGGAGCTTCAACCATACATACCACCATGCAGGCAGCCACTGTCTGTCAACTCACTCCCTGTTCCTTTATAAAGGGGCAGACACAGCTGAACTACATCCCCAATCAAGCAGGCATGCACCTGTCACAGGCATACCTGACGGTTACATTCTACCCCCGTTTTTTTTTTGTTGGCGTCCCGACAACTCACTGCCACGGGCGAAACAACCCTTCAAGCATACTGCTGGACACCTGCACCCGAGACACTGCAGCCCCCTCTACCCCAGTCCCAACACCTACTGGTAGATGATGTGGGTTTGTATGCTGTCCAGCTGTTTGTCGAGTAGTCCTTCGTAATACAGGAGGGTCGAATGCGTCTGGACAGGCAGCAGGAGCAGCCTCCACTGTAGGTACAGCCGGGACACCAGTTCCATTTTTTCCTGATGGTCTTAAAACCCAGAAGCCATTCTCCTCCACATCAGGGCTCCTTGTTCTAGAACTGGGTCTATGTGGCGAAACAGGTGGTTCCACAGGTATAGGCTTAATCATGCAACGATTGACTTGCCGTACCTTTTCAGGTTGATCCTGTGGGGCAACTGTATAGACGGCCCCTCCAGGCTCAGGAGGTCTTGTGACCACAAACACCTCAGGAGCCCACTTGTCCTGGATCTTGTTGCGTCCTCTGTGTGAGAAGTCCCTCAGGTACACCCTCTGTCCAGCTGGCAACACCTCCTCTGTAACATGTTTGTCTGCCCTCTCTTTCCTCCCTGCAGCAGCTAGGCGCATTCGTTCTCTGGCACCTACTAAAGCCACCTGTAGCCTCCTCTTGTGTTCACTGACCCAATGACAGGCCTCGCCGGCAACAGGCTCCTCAATGCGACCCAGAAGAAAGTCAACAGGTAACTGAGGTTCACGACCAAACATGAGAAGGAACGGAGAGTGTCCTGTTGACTGGTGCGGAGTGGTGTTGTAACTAAACAACACTTGGGGCAAGTACTCAGGCCAGCGGTGCTTTTGATCAACTGGGATGGTTCGCAGCAGGTCGTGAAGCGTGCGATTAAACCGCTCACATTGGCCATTTCCTTGAGGATGGTAGGGTGTTGTGCGGGACTTTTGAACACCATACAACTCACAAAGCTGGTACATGATGTTATTTTCAAAGCAGCGGCCCTGATCAGAGTGCAGCCGTGTAGGGACCCCAAACTTGTAAAACCACTCCTTGATGAGGATGTCTGCCACAGTAGAAGCCCTCTGGTCTCGGGTTGGCACAACCTGTGTAAACTTGGAAAAGACATCGGTCATAACCAGTACTTGCTCTCTCCCATCCCTCGCTGGCTCCAACATGGAAAAGTCAATGGCCAGAATTTCATTCGGCCTTGAAGCCAAGAGATGACCCATAGGTGCTCGTACCTGGGGTTGGGTGCTTTCGGCCACACAACACCGTTCACACTTCAGGCACCAATCCCGAATAATGGCACCCATACGTGGCCAGTAACACCTTTGTTGGATCAACTCCAGAGTACGTTCAACGCCTTGATGGCCATGGTGGGTATGCAATTGCTGAAACACCTCTTCCCGTAGGCTCTCTGGCAGTACTAGCTGGAGGACTGGCTCACCCCCGTCTGGTCGCTGGTAGGTGCGATGTAACAGTCCGTCTCTAATGCTAAGCCGACCCCACTGGCGAAGCAGCCTCTGTGCTCCGACCTCCAGTGCTTGCTTCTCCAGCCGGCCAGGCATTCGCTGCTCCCCGACCAGGTGCATAATCGGTGCAATGGTTGCATCTGCCTGCTGCAAAACCACCAGATCATCTGTAGTCCGTTGCGGTACCGTAGAAACCATGGACTGGGTGGCTGAAATGGGAGCACATTCCACCTCTTGAAGTCCTTCTGGTAACACAGACCCTGGACGAGCTGGCGTAATGATGGTACAGGCCTTGGTTTGAGGTTGTCGAGAAAGGGCATCTGCATTTTGATTGGTGCGGCCAGAGCGATATCTCACAGCATAATCAAATACAGCCAGCTCTGCTACCCAACGCTGCTCTGTAGCTCCCAGCTTTGCCGTCTGTAAATGACTAAGGGGATTATTGTCAGTCCACACCACACACTTATGGCCCACCAAATAGTCCCGGAACTTCTGTGTCATGGCCCACTTCATTGCCAGGAACTCAAGTTTCATGGAGCTGTAGTTCTTCTCTGCTTGGTGAAGACTACGACTTGCGTAGGCTATGGGCCTGACTTTTCCCTCCTGCTCTTGAGACAGCACTGCGCCCAAGCCCTCATGACTTGCATCCACTTCTAAAATGAAAGGCAGATCAAAGTTAGCATATGCCAAAACAGGTGAAGAGATCAGTTTGTCTTTCAGTCTTTGGAAAGCACCCTCACACTGGTGGGTCCATACTTCATTCAACGACTCCCTCCGGTGACGACTCCTCTTCCCGGACAACTCAGCAATAGCCCGATGAAGAGGGGCAGCCAACTGGGCAAAGCCTTCCACAAAGCGCCTATAATAGCTTGCAAATCCCAAGAATGTTCTTAATTCAGGTACAGTCCGGGGAGGGGCCCATTCGGCGACAGCCGCAATCTTCTTTGGATCAGTTGCCACACCAGCTGCAGACACAACATGACCCAGGTAGTCCACCTGCTGTTTGAGGAAATGACACTTTTCCAGCTTAATTTTCAGGGACTCCTTCTCGAAACGACTGAGGACCAGCTCCAATCTTGTCAGGTGCTCATCCACAGTGGAGGAAAAGACAATCACATCGTCCAAGTATAGTAACAGCGTGTGACAATTCTGGTCCCCAAACATCCTTTCCATAAGCCGCTGAAAAGTACTGGGGCGTTACATAAGCCAAAAGGCATCCTGTGAAACTCAAACAGGCCGAAGGGTGTACAGAAAGCAGTCTTCATCTTGTCCTTCTCCGTCACTGCCACCTGATGGTAGCCACTGGCCAAGTCAATTGTTGAAAACCATCTGGCACCTGATAGGGCGTCCAGTGATTCCTCGATCCTAGGTAGAGGGAAAGCGTCCTTCCTTGTCTTACTGTTCAAAAGTCTGTAGTCGACACACAACCTCAAAGTCCCATCCTTCTTCCAAACCAGAACTATTGGGGAGGCGAAGGGGCTACAGCTCTCTCGTATGACCTGACTGTCCAGCAGTTTACGTACATGAGCCCTAACCTCGTCATAATCAGACGGTGGGATTCGCCCATGTCGCTGCCTCACAGGGGTCTCATCAAGCAGGGGTATGTCATGGGTTATCAAATTGCTACAACCTAGGTCAAACTCTGAGATGGCAAAAGCACCCTCATGGCGTAACAACAATGATCGCACCTTCTGTTGATCCAACTCTGATAATGCTGATAGGTCAACCGACTGGACCTGTTTTTGGACAGTGTTCATCTCCACAGCTGTATGAGACGCAACCGTAGCGGTAGACCTACTGCTCTGTTTGACAAATGAAACTCCCTCTGGGAAACTGACCACATCTGCCTGGCTAAGTAGGCCAATTGGCTGGTGGGGTCGGAGGGTTATGTCCAGCTTGCCCACGTTCACAATAGGGACATAAACTGTGCCCTCCTGACCAACAACCATGGCTGGAGAGAACAAAAGGTTGTCAGGAAGGGCGTAGCCATCTTCCAAGGGCTCAATTAGTGCAGCACCTGTCAACTGTGTGAACTGGGAGCAACATGTGGCTGAAACCCATTTAACGGTGCCTCCTGGTATGATAACCGAGTGTTTGCCTCTAACCCGGGCCATCCCCTGTTTTAACACTTGAGCTCTAGACGTTATCTGATGGTGGCACTGTAATGCCTGCTGCCAGTCCTGGGGCGTCTGCTGTACTTCAGCAAGAGCAAAGAGAGCAGGACCATGTTGATTAAAAAGCTGCTGGTAACACTCTTTAATGACATTCATCCCTAACACACCCACAACATCTGACGACTTATTAGGTCGTGCAAGGTCTTTAACAACCAAGACACCCCGCTGTGGCATGAGCCGGCCATAAACAACAACGTCTAATTCAACATAGCCGAGGTATGGGATTTCAAACCCATTTGCAGCAGTTAACGCCAGCCAATTGCAAGGTCTAATAACCTCCTGCAAAGATTGATTAAAGAAGCTTTCAGATATGGTGGTTACCATAGAGCCTGTGTCAAGGAGAAGGTTAGCGCCCACCCCTCCTAATTTAACAGCTACTGTAGGGCATTGTGCCACAAGATTTGACTTGCCTGGGGGCACGCCTGAACCCCGCCCCTGGGAGCCAGCACTCTCTCCACCTGATGTCTGGCCCCTCACATCAGATGGTGGAAGTTTCCCGCCTCCCGAGCTGCCACAGCAAGGGGGGCTCTTGGCTGGGTGGGGACACGTTCATTCTCACACTCACGAGCATAGTGACCAGGTCTTTGACAACGCCGACACACCACACTGGACCGCGTATGGCTAGTTGGGGGTTGAGAGGCCGCCTGTAGAGCTAGAAAACCCTGTGTCAGTTTGTCCAGCTGTTCTTGCTGTTTTTCTAACAGCTTCCGCAAGGCCACAACCTCGGTGTTTGTAGGGGTGGGGGCTCTAGCATTCAAATATTGTGCTGAAGAAAAAGGGACTGAATAAACCCGCCCCCGTGGCTCCCCACAGTGCCCCTCCTGTTCCCAACGAATAGCCTCTGCTCTGATATCTAACAATGAGGTTCGTGGGTCCTGTCTCACCAACCGTTTCAGTTCCCGGCGTAGGTTGGGATCTAACACATTCTCCACAAACTGGTCTCGAAGCAGCCTAGAGGCATCCAACGTCCGTCGTGGTGCACACCGTTCAACCTTCTCCATAATACAACACAAAGCATGGGAATATTCCCGCAGTGATTCACCCTCCTGCTGCTGCCTGGAAAAAAACATTTGTTGCAATGAAATATATGATTTAGAACACCCATACATATCCTGAAGTATTTCCAAAATTTTCTCTGGGTCCTCCCTGTCGGCTCGTGGCCTATACCTAATTTCATCCCTGGCTTCACCTTCTAGATGATCATAAATAAAATAGGCCTGGTCGACAGGATGCAATCGTCTGGTTTGTAACGTTGCCCTCATCTCCTCCACCCAGTCCTCGACCGGAACCCCAGTCCTTCCCTGGAAATGTGGGCATTTTCGCTCCCTCGGGATATATACCAGCCGATCCAATGGCTCGTTACAACCACCAAAGGCTCTACCAGAAGCCTCTTCATCTGGTGATCGGTCAGCCCGAGCACACAGATTATCCAGGGATCGTGGTGCTTCCTCATCAGCCATTGGTGGAGGATGGCAGCCTTCCAACCAGTGGACGTTGAACCCAGGTAATGGTTACCACAGGAAGGGGGGGGGGGTCCAAAGGAGCACACTGCGTGTACTACCCAAAAAAAAAAAAAAGAAAGCAGCCCAATTTGGTTACCACAACTGCAACAACGGAAATTAGATCCTGCCGACGACGCCAGAAATGTGACCAAGGTACCGTCAGTGCAGAGTGGAGCCACCAAAACAAAAATGGCTGAGACCATAAAAGCTTATAAAAATTTAATTTAATGAACAATTTAAAATCTAAAAGTGCAGTTTTACTCTGATTAGCAGCATACAGATAAAATAAAAGGGGGAGCAGGAATAAAAACAGGAAGGCCGAGCCGACCGCCTGCGCAGGGGGGGGAAGGGAAGAGAGAGGCCGTGGACTAAGCCAGTAGGCGGCAGCGCACCTCACTCCACTCCGTGCTAAAAAAACAAATCCACACACACACACAATAAGAAAAACCTTGCAAAAGAAACTTCCACTACACACTAAAAGGGAAATAAACAAATACAGTGAGGGAACTGGAGTGAGGACGACGCTGCCACAAGGGGCCCCCCCTCACCAACACCACACGCACCGACGCCCGACTCAGACCTATGCAACAATAAAAAGAAATCAGAGTCAACCACACAATAAATACAGCACCACTCTAAAAACACATTAAAATGTATAAAAAAAAAGGTGGGTAAAGAACACGCAGTGGCTCATGACATCTGCAACACGTCTAGCCGCTTACAGCATCTAGTTAAAAGAGCAGAATAAAAATGAGCAAAAGGTGATCTACGTCCTCCCAAAAAGAGGAGCTTCAACCATACATACCACCATGCAGGCAGCCACTGTCTGTCAACTCACTCCCTGTTCCTTTATAAAGGGGCAGACACAGCTGAACTACATCCCCAATCAAGCAGGCATGCACCTGTCACAGGCATACCTGCCGGTTACATTCGTATACTTGGTGTATGCGAAAAGTGAGGAACTAGGGGAGAGCGGGGTAATTAGTGCCATTTTTTACTTAAAGTCCTTTTAAAGCAAAGGAATTAAAGTAACATCTCCAATGAAATTGTGTTTTCATATCGTTCAGGATCGTGCACATCCCTTGAAACAGTCACTTTGGATCTCAAATAAACTTCACAAGTCCTTGTGCGTGATCATTCCGGGTTTCAGCGATTGGGTCTGTTCTAGTCATAGCCAATCATGACAAAATTGTTTCGATGCTATATCAAGAGTTCATTTGGCGATACTTTTATCGATTCAAAATGCTGTCAGGATGATATTTATTTAATTATTTATTAGCGTATTTTAGCGTCTGACTCTTGTTTTCCACTTAAAACCCCGAACGCTAGTTGGCAGCAGAGCACAATGAGCCTCTTTGAGCAGCTCTACACCACAAAAAACAACTTCAAGACTTCAGCAAGAGGCAGCTTGTTTTGCTGTTTTGAGACATGTACTACTTAGTTTTTACTTGGGATGGGTACGGAACCGAAACTCTGTGCTGTGTTACTGCCAGTAACATAAAAACGCAGAATACGGTGCTTTGCAGCGGACTTGGATAAGAACGAGTGAAGCACTGCAGCATCACAGCTAATGCACAGAGCATCAGGCAAAACGCTATTGGCAAAGTGGGCCAAAGTTCTGCAGATTCTAGTTCAGGAACCTGATGGATCAGAGTGATTTGTACAACGCTCTGAAAAAAGGCTAACGTCGTGTCAATGAGCGTTACTAGTTCACTTCCGTGTGTGAGAAAGCAGGGCTGCAGCTGTGCATTGCAAACTGTGATGTAAACAAAGCATCTTCGCCACATTAAAGCAACTTTCCTTCACCCTGTCACGCTGCCCCATCATCACACCTTAATGTTTCTAGAAAGAATTTGGGTTTTGTTTTTCTTCCCTTTATTTTTCAAGTATTATTCAGGGTCCTGAACCATTTAAAAATACTGGAGAAGCTGTTGCCAAAATAAAAGCACTATGAATTTGCTTGGGTAAAAAAACTTATGAGTTACAGTTGCAGTGCTTAACATTGTGATAATTAAATAAACTGAATTTTACCATTTTATTACGATGAAAAACTTGAAACTTGAAATTCATGTAGAGTTTTTTTAAGTACTTAAAAAAAGAAAAAGCTTTTCTGGTAGAAAATCGGGATACGTATCGGATCGTCAGACTCTCTTGCCAATACACACCCCTATTTTTGATAAGAGAAGAGGGTCCACTATTTACCCCCTGGAACAAATTACCCCACTCTCCCCTATACATTTCCTTTTAAATACTACATATTTTGTAATCTTAAAATGTTCTAACTTAGTCTGAAGAAGTCTTCAGTGAGTGTACTCCCAACAGTATGCGTACATGATAGTATAGGCCTACTTGCTATACTTATACTCAAGTAGGCTATACTTCATAAAATGAACTTCAAGTGCACTCTTTTATGCTGAGGAATGAAATATTGGCATGTAGTAACAAAGTCGATGTTTACTCTTGAACCAATCTGTTGCTTTTTGAAAGTTCTCAATAGCCCCTCCCACAGATTTCTTTTCGGAAACGAGGAATTTCAGGCGATTAATTGACACGTGATGCTAAAAAAAAGGCTTGCTTCTTATATCGTCGGGTTGTAAACACAGCGTAGTTTTTTTCTACAAACATTTTTAAGTTCGAGTTGCACACCGCGCGAAGCCGTTACTCTAAACCAACGTACCCTGGTTGCAGGCATTCTTTGCGACTCTCTGATTGGACGAATCAGCTCAAATTCAAGCCAATCAGATTCATGCTCAAAGATTTAGATTCTCAGCTGCACTCTTCGCACTGGGTTCTTGTGTTGTACGCATGTCAGTTAATTTATGCTTATAGTCGCAGTCGATTCTGTAACCTATATGTTATATCGGGGATAAAGGCAAGATTTTACCGTTTCGCTTTGAGCTCGAGCTGTTCATAACCGACGGTAATTGAGTAAATTCAAAGACCTCCGTTCTGTGTGCGTTGGCTGGAAGTGTCCGCGTTGAGCTGCCTGCTGCTGCTGAGGCTTTGTTTTGCTTTGTCTCTCTGTGCAGCAGATCAAGAAGCGAGCGGAGGGTGGACTTCCAGAACCAGCCCGAACTAGCCAGCCATGCCTTTCACTCGGGGGAAGAAACCGGCTGCCAGCGGGAACAAAGCGCTCCGGCAGAGCGCTCCATCCACGGAGAACCAGGTAAAGTCAAGGCGTCTACATGGAAAACCAGGCAGCGGCTCAGCACTCTATTCACCTGTAGCATGTGTTTGCAGGAAGAAGGATCACAGGTGAAAAGGTCCTCCTCTCCTCCTCATGGAGCTCCCAAGAAGAGGACTGCTTTTATAGATATCACAAATGTAAGTGCTGATTTTATTTTATTTTTTTACTTTTTTTCTTTAAGAGGACCCGTGGCTCCATCTAGTAGAGTGGTCATGTTGTTTACAGATAAAAATAAAAGCATGTTATGAGGATTATACTGCATGAAAGATCGGCTACATGAATATCTTGGATTCTGGTCTCCCATAATTAAATAGATTTTTATGTATAATATAAAGTTCAAAGCTGATCAGTGGAAGCATAAGTTACATAAAAAATATCAAGTGTACCAGTCTGCAGTCTGACTTGTCTCATGAGTAAATCCCAGCTGTTTTGCCCAATAAAGCCATTAAAGTTCCACTCCGACCACATTTTGAACTATTTTCAAAGCGTTCCCAGTGGTTGTTTATTTATTATCATGCTGTTTGTAGCTAGGGCTGGCCGATATAGAATATTTTATATCACGATATAGTTCTTTCATATCTGTCAATAACGATATATGTCACGATATTTGTCAAATTTGAACACTGCTCATAAGAGAAATGTGTAATTATCAACAGGTTCAGATTTACATATTTATTCCTTTCATCATACTTAAATAACAGATGCACTGAAGGAGCGTGATTAAAGCAAAAGCTTTTATCAAACAGAATGCTAAACTGCTTGATCAGTTCAATTTAAAAACTTCTAATGTTTTACAGAACAAACAAAACTGACAAACATTTTTGTCAACTTCCTTTGAATGAGCTTAGTTGGAACTAAAAGCAAATTTTCCGAATTTCTTCTGGTAGTTTAGACTGTTGCTGCTGTGCAGGTCTTACCTTTGTTGTTTTTGCTGGAGAATCATTGTTGAATTTAGTCTGAGACCGAGAATGCTTGGTGGCTCTGCTTCAGGTGTTTAAAAGGTTGGTGGTATTTCCAGTTTTAGAAGGAACATGCCTTCTCCACAGTTTACAGTGGACATTACTCTGTTTTTTTGTTGGACTTTAAATAAAACTACCCACCATATATATTTTTTACCATCCAAATTATAACACTATTTAACACAGAAATACCTTCTACCAGGGGTCACCAACCTTTTTGAAATTGAGAGCTACTTCATGGGGACTGAGTCATATGAAAGGCTACCAGTTTCATAGGCTCTCCTGAAATAACAAATTTGCTCAGTTTGCAGTTGTTTATAAATAAAAATTAATGGGTGACTTATGTGGCCCTTGGGAGTGACCTGGTGCCCGTGGGCACCGTGTTGTTGACACTCTGCCTACTACATGCTGATTTTTTTCAAGAAAATGAAATTGCTTTAAAGACATTTCTAAATTGAACACATCTTTATTGTCATCTAACTGTAAACTCAAATTCAAACATTCTGATCAAATACAAGAACAGATTTAATTCTGCTTCCAGTTGATCACATTTTATATTATTTTTTTATTAAACAGTCTGAAAACAGTATCATGTTTATGATTACTGTTAATACATATCATTGACATTAAACCTGCAGCTCTCGCAGAGCTATGTTGGTGATATTTGCTGCATTCTATAGCATTGCAAAGATAAAGGAGTGATCAATGGGTCTACATTTGTTTGATTTGTTTTTAAATTCTCAGCTCAGTAACAGAAACTTAAGATGAGTTAAGGTAAACCAAGCAAAGATAAAAAAACCAAAAAAAAAAATCAAATGAGCAGCTTTAAGCTGGAGATTCTGTTGTCCAAAAGAAGTGTGTGTGCTCATGCGTGCATTTATTTTTGTACCCATGTATTTGTCAGTTTTATATTCTGAGAGTTTTTCCGCTTAAACCGATGACTTTGGTCTGTAATGTTAATCAGATATAAACTTCAGCTGTGAGGGGCAGAATGTAAATAAGAATCCAGGAAATCGTGTAAAAAAATCTTTTTAGAAGAATTTATTTGTAAAATGATGCAGAAAATAAGTGTTTAGTTCCTGCATACAAGCAGTAATTATGTTCCTCACAGTCCTGTTACTTCTTAACCCTTGTGCTATCCTAGGCACTTTAACATTGGGAGTTGGGTCATCTAGACCCACTAGACAGTGCTCTGAACCTTTTTTCTTCAATGATTTGTGATCTTCACTGGTGTCCATGGATTACATTAAATCTTTCCACCTTTATCCACCTTTGTCATGGTAGGGAGAACACGTCAATGTAAGGGTGGGGTCATCTAGGATAGCACAAGGGTTAAAGAAACTTCCTTATCCTCCACTGGTTATCTCTATTAATGTCCCCTGTTTGAACTAGTTATCTGTATAAAAGACACCCGTCTGCACAGTCAGAATGCAAACCTCGTCACCATAAACAAGACCAAAGAGCTGTCTAAGGACCCCAGGTAAAAGATTTTAGAACCGAACAAGACAGGAATGAGCAAATGTACAATAAACAAGCAGCTTGACGAGAAGAGATCAAATGTTGGAAAATGAAAGAAATACAAGATCTCTGAAAATCTCCATCCAAGATCTCACCTGGTGAGGTTCAAATGATCTTAGGGGGACAGTGAGGAAACCGGCCAGAACTAGACAAAAACATCCTTCCATCAGATAGAACATTGATGATGAACATGGCTGGAGCATTACAAAGATCCCAAACGCATCACCAGGACGAGAAAAGAGGTGTTACTTTAAAAAAAGCCTTTCAAGGTTCTGGAGCATTCTAGCCAGTGTCTAGACTTCTATCCAATGATAATCTGTGGAGGGAGTTGAAAGTCCATGTTTCCCAGCAGCAGCCCCCAAACATCACAGCTCTTGAAAGATCTGCATGGAGGAATGGACAAAAATAGCAGCTACAATTACAATCTGTTAAAGCTTTAACCAGGGTTACAATTCAATGATTGAGGTGAACTTTAGGTATTGATCAATGCTTATTTTTGGCACCATTATCCAGATAGATTCTTTAAATATCAAACAATGTGCTTTTATTTTTTTACATACTGTGACTTAAAGTTGAAATGTTTCTATGAAGAATATTACAGACCTCTTTCTTCTTTTGATGTGGTACAATTTCCAGAATGGGCTGCACGGTGGCGCAGTGGTTAGCGCTCTTGCCTCACAGCAAGAAGGCCTCCGGTTCAAGTCCCGGCTGGGGGACGTGAAAAACAGAACATCAGTGGGGGACCTTTCTGTGTGGAGTTTGCATGTTCTCCCCGTGCATGCGTGGGTTTTCTCTGGGGTCTCCGGCTTCCTCCCACCGTCCAAAAACATGCTTCGTAGGTTAATTGGCAACTCTAAATTGTCCATAGGTGTGAGTGTGACTGTGAGAGTGAATGGGTGTGTGTTTGTGGACATTCTACCCTGCGACAGACTGGCGACCTGTCCAGGTTGTCCCCCTGCCTTCGCCCACAAGTGGCCGGGATAGGAAATTATCACAAATTGATACAATCCCTCTTTGGGACATATTTGTCAGAATGCTATTCTCTCTTGTGTTCTGGGTTTTTCCTGAAATGCAGATATTTTATAAAAACTGACAGTCTTGCATATGTTTGTTTTGTACTTACTGTGAGGTAAATTATCTGTGCAGGAAGCTCCAAAGTTTTCGTGGTGCCTGCTGCTGCCGCAGGCTGTGTATGTCTGCTGCAATTGGAAGTTTTTGGAGGGGGAAAAAAGTCCAGATGTTAGCTTTTTATGTTCTCCATTACTGCACGTCTGCATCTTCTCATTCATCAAATACCCACATAAATGACCAACAGGAACATGCAAAAGAGATGGCTGTGCTCTAAAATTATTGCCATATATCTTTCATGATGATTTAAGTCTTCATCATAAAAATAATGAAGGGCTCTTTGGAGAGCTCATTGACTTCCCAGCCAGCTGCCAGTGCACATCTGTGATGACAAATAGCTGCTGAGAAACTGCCAGAGTCCCAGTGTTTCATAGCAAAAAACAGGCTGAGGATTATGCAGAACGAACTGGGCTGAGCTATTTCCAAAACTATTAGGGCTATGATTAACAGCTTGCCCAATTATTTGACATTGGCGGGGGATTCTTTTTGGAGGCCAAAAGGCAAAAGTGCAGACATCTGCAACGCAGACTGCTTTCTGCAGAGACATGCTGCTGCTTGATGTTTCTTTTATTTCCTGTGGCGTTTGTTTCTTTTTGAATTGCTTCAGAATAATTACAGCCATATCAGGGCTGTTTTTCCTCATCTGCATCCAGCTTAAGGTCAGGATCAGATCAGATGCATTTCCTGTTGAGGCTCAGATTAACTTCAGTATTTCACTCATGTTTTGTCCTGGATCCATCCAGTCAAGTTCTATTGCATTGGTTTCAGATGGGTCTTGGTCGTGTTTCAGATCTCTTGGTCTATGTTCTTGACCTTTAACTGGATCCACGTGTGAGTAAAGACAGAACTCGACCATAACCTAATAATAACCTAAGTCCTGTACTTTCTAACTCTTAATACAAACACAGTTTTCCATATTATGGAAAACCATATTCCATATTACAAAGCTGTAATGGAGTAGTGGGTCCATCTTCTGTTGAGTCCAACCAACAGCTGACACAACTTTATATTACGTAAAACTGCACTCATGTAATAACCCCCCCCCCCCCCCCCTCGTGTTCCAAACAGGAAGTACCCGCTGACTCCAAGAAGTCAAAATCCCACAGACATCTATAGAGAAATAAACCGCTATTACTCACATCCACCGTTTAAAATGTTTGAAATGTTCCCCAGACCCCTTTTTCAGCGTTAGGGGTATGGACCTCACACAAGCTCACTCCTGATTGGTGAGAGTGGTTGCCATAGAAACGTTGACTTAGACTGATGTCACACTCACTCTGTCCAGTTTTCATTATAGTTAAGTCCTTTGGCTGAGGGGGGGGGTGGGGGTGTGTCTGGTGGCCACTTCTGCTTCAGTCCGCTTTGGGCTGGGTTCCATAACATAACACACCTGAGCACCTGTGCACCAACACAGGCATGCATCTATGGTTAAACATGTGCATATTAGTCCTTATTTATGAGGGTGTGTATAGATGTGGAGGTTTGTATGCAATTAGTAGTTATGTGGGTGGGAGGTGTGTGTATATAAATCAGTCCTATGGTAAATATTTTCACACGACAGGATAGATAATGAATTTTTGAGTAACTTTTACTGCCTAATGTGTTTTTCTTTAATTTGATTTATTTTCCTTTAATCAAAATCCTTCTTTTTTTAAATTCAAACTTTGTCTTTGTGTCCTCTTAAACACCCCATTCACTCTACTTTTCTTCATTTTGGTCCAAAATCTAAAGGAATTTATGATGATAATAAAACGAGTAATAAAATAAAGTTCAACCTCAAATACTTGTGTGTTCAAAGAAAACAAAGTCCCAGTTATATCCAAAAGAAAGTGTTTCAGCACATGAGACTTCAGCTTCTGTCTGAATGGGACAAGTCATAAAGAAACAAGAAAAACATGAGCAGAGAGTATAATTCCACGAACAGCTGTGCAGGGAAATCTAGCCATTACATCACCAAATGGAAAAACACCGTCAGCTGCCTGCTGGACTTAGCCTCACTTCTGTGCACGTCTAACCACTGCATTCTCATGCATATTTTTAGTTATGTCTGTAGTACCTCTCTGGCACCGCCTTGCCTGGTGTCACAATAGCTTTAAAATGACACCCGTCTTAAACTCTGCACGCCCTGTAAATACATACACACACACACACACTACATACACACCTTGCTTGGTGCGGGATAGTTAAATTTCTGCTGATCTGAGTGGCCCACGAGGCTGTGGACCGCTACTTAAGAGGTGATTCCATTCACGAATGAAGATCAACGATTCACAGATCGAAGCACCATTTTTACTAAATATGTTTGATTGTTCCTATATGAATGTTGTTTTACTGGTTAAATGAAACTGAAAATATATATTTAATCGCCATATAAAATTAATATGCATTTAATCTTTTATATTGAACAGGAGATCAGAATGAACAAAACATTACAAGTAAAAACCCTGATTTTGAAAGAAAGAAGTGATATTTGACATTTTGAACAATTTCACACTCAATAGTTTTTCTGTCAACTTCCTGGTTAACTTCAGCAGTAGACAAAACATAAATATATCAATGTTACCTTCATTTCATTCGACAGATCCTGAAAAAGTTTTGTACAGCTTTTCCATCTTGAAGGTTTAGCAGAATACATTTCCAGTAAATGGGAGGACAAAATAGTAAAGTTAAAATAGTAAATGAAGACACTGTAACACCTTATTAAAAATGTAACGACTATATAAGACTCATCTTAATCACAAGATTTTTTTCTAAATTCATATTTATCATATTTTCTATTCTATTTACTTTTGTATATATTTTAAACAAATTAGTTTTTTTCTCAAAACATATTTCAGTAACCTGAACAGTCTTTGTCTCTTTTGATACTTTCATTTTTTTAATATAAGGAGCTTCATTGACTCTTTAAAGATTTATTTACTTCCGGTCTCTTTCGTGCAGTCGGATAGTGTAGTTTATGTACTTAAAATCCAATATTATTCTGCATTTTTAGAGCTATAATTACATGACCTGAAGTGTCTTTTTACTCTCTGCTGATCTCAGACGTTGCAAATTTTCATACGCAAACTCTTGAGATCAGATTGCAAATATCTGAGTACTTGGTTACTCTTTACAGCCGTAGTGGGCTACTGTTATTACAAATGTAATGACATCAGCTGAACCATAAATGCGCTTCTATTCTGACGGGAATCTGAAATGTATTACTTTCTTACAACATAGTGCAAACTAAAAAAGAACCAGAGAGAAATGGAAAGATAACTCATCTTTACATAAAAAACGATAGAGAAGAAAATACATTTTGGTGGGTATTGACAAATGAGGTTTTAGCATGTGGGATTTATTGATGAGTTGTTTTGACTTTCTATCCTCATAATTTGAAGACATTTAACAGAATTTTCTCCCATGTTTCACTAGTAGAACAGGAGTCATGGCCTGCCCCCTCATCTTAGCTGTTTCACCAGATAATCCTCAAATTCTTTGAGTTTTCACTTCCAAGAGCTTCTCAGAATCAGTTTTCACTAATCTACAGGCTGTACCGTAATTTTTACTTGTGAAAATGATATTTAAAGAAAGATTGTAGATTGTTGTTTTTAATGTGGCCTTTACATTTTGTAAAATTCAATCACAGAGCTCACAGAGTTTTCCCTTTGAAAAGTCATGTTTGTGGGATGCATTGTATTGAGTTTGTCCTTTTTGATCCTACTTTAAGGCTCACAAGGTTCAGATCAGCCTTCCAGGTAGGAAGAAAGAAACCGGGAAAAAAGCGGTCAAGAAGACGACCATCATCTCAGTGACGGCAAAGAATCAAGCAAACTTGAAAAAGTAAATCTTTTAACAATTTAACTTCAAATATGTTTTATTGGTGTCAAAGGAGTTAATTTCTCACACTTGCTTCCGTATCAGGTCCGTGAGTTCGGAGGAGTCGACCACGGAAAGGGAAAAGACTGACACAGAGGAGGAAAAGGAGGAGGAAGCACAGAGGAGTCTGGTAGCTTCCCTTACAGAGACGGTGGATGCTCTGGTGGCTCCTGTTAGTCAAGTTCCCGCGCACCTTCAGAGGAAACCTGTAGGAGAAATGCTGCATGTGTGAAACCGCTGTGCAAAGGCTGCAGGAGGTAGAACTCACGTTCCCCTTTGTCTTCGCCTGCAGATCCCGAAGGAGTTCGACATCGACTCAGACAGCGCTGATGACTGCTACATGTGTCCGGAGTACGCCAAAGATATTTTCGACTACCTTAAAGAGAGAGAGGTGTGCCAAACTCAACAAGCAGATGCCCGTACCAAGGTTTAAAACATATATTCACTTCTGTTTATTTCTACTTGGTGTGCAGGAGAAGTTTGTTCTCAGTAACTACATGCTCACACACACCAGCCTCAACCCAGAGATGAGAGCCATTCTGGTGGACTGGCTGGTTGAAGTACAGGTGAGGTTCCTGCTATTGGGTTGTCATGGGTGGTTTTTCTAAGCTTATTATTAATTTTTATTGCTTTTTTTTTCTATTTATGACAGCTTTGGAGGTGATTACATTTTTTGTGTTGGAGCAACACAAATTTGGTTGATCAACACTATTCTGAGTTGTTGTTTTTACCATTCAGTCCCGTATATTTCTTTATTGCCTGCTTACTGTAGTTTTTTTTTCTTTTTTCAAAGCAGAACAAATATTGCATCAATTGAGATTTCTGTTTTTATAAAAATAATTCCTGAGCTCCCTTAAAGATCCACTCAGCTGAAAATAGTGTTTTTGGTGTTTTTAACATGTTCTTGGGACATTTTCTGATGGAGGACATGTATAAGGAAGGTTAAACTTAAAATTGCATTTCTGAGTTTTTCTTTATTTAAATCGTTGTGAATCTGCAATCTCCCTGCTCCGCTCCAGTCTCATGCAGAAAAATAGATCCATGTTTGTTTTTGTTGTCCTCGTTTCAACCATATTTGCTGCACTGGCGATGTTAGCTTGGGGTTGTTGAGGGGCTGTAAGCGTGTGGGAGAGCAGTTAAACAGATGGGTGATGGGAAGGGGAGCTGGGCTTGCCCCCGCCAACGATCCCGCCCACAACTCGGAGGTGAATTGCTAATGAACTCCTGCCACTTTGCAGAGACGACACCGGTTTTTTGATTTTGGCTAAAAACGTCACAATCATAATTAAAAGACCCCTGGAACACTTACAGTAGATCAAAAGCTGATCGTAGCGGGTCTTAGTGGTGGTTCTTTTTCTGATAGTCTGTTTTCCTGTTTGTGTAGGAGAACTTTGAGCTGTACCATGAGACTCTTTACCTGGCTGTCAAGATGACAGACCATTACCTGTCAAAGGCTTCCATCCACCGAGAGATGCTGCAGCTGGTGGGCTCCACTGCCATGCTCATAGCCTCCAAATTTGAGGTGAGGATGAAGCCTTTTATCGTAGGAATCATTTAAGAGATGTTCAGTAAAAGAGCAGAGAGCTTGCAAAGAAGTAACATGACTTGTGATTTGGAATAAATGTACATTTGTTTTTGTCATCCTGCAGGAGCGTAGCCCACCCTGTGTTGATGATTTTCTCTATATTTGTGATGATGCATACAAAAGGGAGGAGCTTATTTCCATGGAGGCCAGCATTCTGCAGACGCTGTCATTCGACATCAACATTCCCATCCCATATCGGTTCCTCAGACGCTATGCCAAGGTGGGCAGGCATAAGGTCAAATGTGGGATTTAGCATCCCAGCAGGGGCACACTGTTTGATCTGACCGTTGCCTCTCTTTGGCCCCCTGTGCAGTGTGTGAGTGCCAGCATGGAAACACTGACTCTGGCTCGCTACTATTGTGAAATGAGTCTGATGGAGATGGACCTGGTGTCAGAGAGGGGCTCCTTGCTGGCCTCAGCCTGCCTGCTGATGGCGCTGATTACTAAAGACCTGGGGAGCTGGGTAGGTTTGCCTCAGTATTGTAAAAACAGCACCATTGATTTTTATGGATGTCTTTTACACAGCACACACCCATTGACTGTATATGAGACCTGGACCAAATGAGTGTAAAGAGACCACATACTTTTATTGAGGCATCTAATTGGTCAGTTTGTAACTTGAGTTGCTTGCAATAAGGAAAAACAGTTTGTGGGATATTTTGGAACCAGCCGGTACTTCCTGTTGGGAATGGGGGAGGGGGGGGTCGGCACTCGGTCCAGTTCTTATATACAGTCAATGCATCCAGAACTCATCACTAAAATGATTTGGTGCAGATACTGTTCTTAACCGGTCTATACCATGATATTCCTAAACCTTTAATACTGTAAACAATATCCATGTATATGATAATATATTAACTTTGGCACACAAAAGAACATTTTTTAATGAAATATGAGTTATTGGCTGTTGCTCCTTGCCACCCATTTCATGACGTCTTCCTACAGTAGAGGTAAGATCTTAAGCCCGACCCGAAATTCGGGTCAACCGCGACACCGCGCCCCTTGGTGGTTCATCCCCGCGGTTATCAAAAATCCATACAGTGTTACATGTTTGTGAAACAGAGAAGCTCCAACAAAAATGTGCAGAAGGCTCTAAACTGGCTCATTTTACAAAAATAAATGTTATTTCTCTCCTGCAAGGTGATTCAGTTTGGCCACTAGGTGGAGCTCACGCTAGATTATTACACTTTAGCAAAAATCTGTGCTTTAGACCAGCGGTCCCCAACCCCCGGGCCACGGACCGAGGGTCATTTGGTACCAGGCTACATAGAAAGAATAAATAACTTACATTACTTCCGTTTTATTTATGTTGGAATCTGAAAGATGTTTTATTTTAAAAAATCGCCCGATTCCCTGTTACATCCGTCTGTCACTCTTTACAAGGCGCCCTTCTGTCACATGATAGGTTACCACTAAAATAAAACCCAGCAGCTAGCAAAATGAGTAAAAATGATGACAACTGAGCGATGTTCAATGTTGTGCTTGTCAAAATAAAAGCTCGGGGTTTGTCTTGTCACGTATGTGTTTCTCCTTCTGCGTAGCGTTTCTAAAAAAGTTCTCCGCCTACTTCTTAAAGATTCGGCCGTGAAAAGTTCGTGTGACTTCATGCCGCTCCATGGCACTGAAAAGGTTGGGGACCGCTGCTTTTGAACACAAATGGTTACTTTAAAAAAGGTTTCATTGAAAAAGTTTGGAAAATTCCTGCCTGTGAGTTTATAAAGCTGTTAATTTAATCAGCAATGTATGTTTAGGTCGAACGAACGTTAGCATTAGCTGTCCTATGGGAAATTCTTTTAGATGTTTGCATCATAGCTAGGAGAGGAGACTTTTGCTTCTGCTACTGTTATGCATTCGGTCACCTGCTAAGGAAAGACGTAAATGATCGATCTCTATTTTATGGGTGGATTATTGATTTATTAAGCTTGGATTGATTCATATCAATGAAGCGATTTTTTTTTTTTTTTTTTTTTTTTTTTTTTTATCAACACATCCCTAGTTGTGACCGATGCTTTACTAATGACAAGAGTGTGTCATAATCACAGCATCTGATGGCGTCACCCAAAGGTCATGAGCAAAAACATGAAGATACACTTGTCAACCGTAGAACAATTGCTTTTGTTCAACACCTCAATGACAAATTGTCACCTTGGAATAGCTGGCAATTCAGACTTGAGTTAAATTTTTTTTTAGAGGAATTTGTAAATACGAGAAAATGACTGGGCTTATGTTATAAACGTGTTTCTCTCATCCTGTAGTCCCCCATCCTGCAGTTCCACTCTGGCTATCAGGCCTCAGAGGTGGCACCAGTTGTCAGAAAGCTACATTTGATGCTCCAGGGTCCTGCCGATGATAAACTCCGGGCTGTTAGGAACAAGTACAGTCATAAGTAGGTGCTCTAAAACCTAGAATCCACAATCTGTATGTCATTAAATCCTGTACTGTTGAGTTTAAATATGTCTTTTTAAAATGTTTTTAGGGTATTTTTTGAAGTTGCAACGGTGCCACTGGTGGACATCAGCGTTTTGGAGAAAGCCTTATCCTGCTAACAAAAAATATCTGCAAAAATGTTTAACTCTCCCTTTAACTAAAAAAAATGTACATAGTTTTTTTATGTCCTTGATATTTATAAGTAGTCAAGTTTCCTCCATTATTGTAAAATAGTTTCCATTCAAATGGGCATTTATCATCGAGAAATTGGCCTTTGTTTTATAGATTTATATGTTTGCATTTTTTTATGAGTTTTATAAGCAATCTCATTCATTTGGAAGCTTGTTCTAAAAAGAAATGTTCGGTTCTTTATTTTTTCTAATAAATGTTGTGCTGGCCTGTGTTTTTAAGTTTCCACATGATCTTAAAGTTTGTAGCTTTGCATGTTTCAGACTTTGTACAGTTGATCATGTTTGTTATTTGTGTAAAAGACAAGATTGAGGCTTTGCTACTTTTTAAATGCCTGTCACACATAAAATAAACAGATATATCTTTTAAATGTTTTATAAAACTTTTTTTTTGTTTTTATTGTAACACCAAAATGTTGGAGGTAAAGGCTTTCTGTAAAGTTTTTTTGAAAGTTCCTTTTAATGCTTTCATTTGGCACTTCTGGTCTTTGCCACTAGATGTCAGTCTTTAGCGGTTTCTCAGAGGCTGGTGTCTGAACGCTCATGACTTAAAGACTCAAAACATTGGTATTCTTGATCTCAAAGTGTCAGATTTTGGCATTTCAGATGACATTTGATGAAGCTGTGTCAAGAATTTGTCATGTGACAAGTGTGCTTGACAGTGAAATGAAGTGCCTGTAAGGCTGCAGACACTTTTTCAAAGCAAACTGTATGCCCACAAGGAAAGATGACATCAAGTCAAATTTGCTGCTTATTACTTCCCATTTATTCCAAAAGTTGTCCCCTGAATAGAAAAGACCTGTGACAAGCTGTTTTATTTTAAACCACTGCAGACATTACACTAAATCACAGGCTTTACCACTCCTCTGAAATGCACACATGCCAGATAACTAAAAGAAACAACAAAAAAAGGTTTACCGTAATCTTCTGTTAGATGCATTTTCAATAACAATAGGTTTAAAGCACAAGTTCTTAACTTTCATTTGATCCTAAAACAATGTTTTCAATACTAAAATGAGAAAAAGTTTGCTGATGCACAAAAAATATTCTAGATAAATAAAAAAAGAAATGGCCAATTTTGACTAGGCTTTCTTTTCTTTTACCTGCGATCTGCTGTTGCAGGAAGATCTTATTTGATGCAGTGTACTGCATTTTATTTTGAAAAGAACTTGCTCTTACTCCTGTCATAAATGTAATAGGTAAATGTATACACTTTTGCAATTTGTTTATTTTAAATATGAAAAAGCTACAATGCATGGTCACAAAAACATGAATACATTGTGGGATTTTTCTAAACGGTTCTGCAACCACTGTAACAGTTATTTGGTCCAGTTTCTTTGTGATCAAAACCCAACAACAGTTGCAAAATCCCACCATACAGATTAGAAACACTTCATTTATGTTTTTGTGGCCATTAATGCATGAATTTATAAAATGAAGCTTTCAAAAAATGTAAGTATAACTATCACTATCTTATTTTGTTCCCTGTAAAACAATTTTAACTTATTTTACTTGTGACTGCAGCACATATAGGTTCCTTTCAAAATAAACTACATCCTGTGTCAAATAAGATCTTCTGCAGCAGATTTCCTTGTAAAGAAATGTGAGAAAATCAAAGATGACATTTTCTATCACCATGACTTTGATGTATTGTTCTTTAATGCTCCTTTTTTGTTGAAACAATCGTTTAGAATCCTTATTCAAAATAATCTATATATGTATGTACAATTCTATACTTTAAGAACTTTAAATAGCAACTAGGTACTGTTGTGCAGCATATACTAATACGTTCTTTACGTTTATTTTAATAATAAACCACTTTTGGCAATAAATTAAACCTTTTGCCATCCTTGCTCAGTTATGACATGTTAAAAATCCAAACATAAATAACAAAACTTAATTAACTAAAACAAATTAACCAAAACTACAAATAAATGATTTAAATCATTTTTCTTCAAAGCCAAAGAACTACATTGAAGGGATGCGGCTCCAGATCCTCAGGTTGCAGACACCTGATCTAGACGTTGAAGTAGAACTTTACCGCTCTGCTGGGTTTTGATCAATAAAGAAGCTGACCCAAATGGCTCTTTTAGTTTTTAGGTTGCAGACCCCCCTCTAGTTGAAATCTCTGGTTCCATATTCAAGTATGGCCAAAATTCCTTAAAATACCTATTACAAGAATATACTTTTATAATATCTTAAGTAGTCTTTAGTAACACTAATCAATATCTTAGAACATGGCTGTAGTTTAAAATAAACAACTGAATTTGTTGTCATTTTGTGTGTTTCTTTCTGCTTATAACAATATGTTGTCCACAAACGGTAAAGCTTAAAATAGAGCGGTCTTCTTTACAGTATTGTATGTGCCCTAGTGTCCTTGTTGGGAGGTGAATATCCACGGCTGAAATGAACTGGATGTCCCATTGCATCCTGATCAATGTTTGTTGAATCTGTAGTACTTTCACAAGTGGAAGCATGCCTTAGGCCAGGGGTCGGGAACCTATGGCTCGCGAGCCAAATATGGCTCTTTTGATGGTCACATGTGGCTCGCAGACAAATCTTTAATTATACTTTTTTTTTCATTAGAGCGGTGCTTGGAGAAAAAAATCTGCGCCAGCGCTGTCACTTTACTATTATCTATTATTTCATAGAGTTGGTACCACCCGTAAACCTGTGAATTGCCATGCCTAAAACTGCGCGCTCCCGTCTCTGAGAAAAAGCGCGCAGTTGCGGGGATGGGATGTGTGAGGAAGAAAGCAGAGGGTGGGGGGGTTGTGGGGACCGGCAGCAGGTGAATCGCGCAGGGATTGTAAAAACGTAAAACCCGCTGCCTGTCACTCACTGCGGCGTGTGAGTGTGTGTTTGGCTTCCCGTCTGCGTGTGATCAGTCTTTGTCACATCTAAAGAACAGTCAGACCTAAGATCACGTTTAAAGTCTCAACGCCTGCGTGAAGCAGAAACTCACCACGTATCAACCAGACTAGACAATCAGCAAAACTACCACGAGAAATACTCATCATTTATTAGCAACAGCATAACAATGTTATTAAAAAGAATCCACAGACTTATTGTACTTTAAAAATGTTGAAATTACATCAAATGCACACATTCACTTGTATATTTAGTTTTAAACATATTGTCGCGGACTGAGTTTAACTTGGCTGTTGGGCCGCGTTAAACGTTCTGGAGTTCGTTGAACGCATCAAGCAGAGATCTGATTGGCTCTCAGTTCTGTCGCTCAGCCTGTTGTTAGGTAATTTGGACCAATGGGGTTCAGCTATGGGCCGAATAAGGGAAATGGGAGGGCTGGAGCGGGAGCAGGTGAATATAAAGTTGGGAGAAGCGCTCTCGTCTCGGCGGGAGAGACTTAGGAGTTGCTGAATTAATTGTACGGCGTTTGTTGCGGTCTGCAGTAACCAGAATAAAGAACCTTAAAAGAGGTTAAGTCTACGTGCCTCAGTGTGGTAAAGGGACACTACATTAATGCATGGCTCTTTCGAAATTACATTTAAAAATATGTGGCGTCTATGGCTCTCGCGGCAAAAAAGGTTCCCGACCCTTGCCTTAGGCCATGTTCACAGTGGGAAACGCACATGTCCGAGTCCCCTGTGAATGTAGCATTAGACTATGGCTACGTTCACACCGCAGGGCTTAATGCTCAATTCCGATTTTTTGAAAAGATCCGATTTTTTTTTTTCAAGGCCGTTCACGTTTCGAATAAAATCTGAATTTTTGTGATCTCCCGTGTGACTGTGAAATGACCCAAAGTGACCCACATGCGCACAACGGTGAACAACGTCACTCGTTTGCATAAGTAGCTCACGTTAACAATGGCTGTCAACAACAGTGTTGTGAAATCCCACATATTAAAAATGTCAATAAGACAGGATTTTATCATCTTGAAAACATTGCCAGGCAACACATCCATTTCAAAAGTACCAACAGCTTCTTTTGAATGAGCTATTGACTTTGATGCCAAAATTGGTCAATAATTCAAATGAAAATTTCAAATTAAAAGAATATGGGGACCTCTGCTAAAGGAAGCAAATCTAAGTGATCTGGCCCAAAAGTCCCCATTGCTTCAGTTCAACTTGAGGCTAGTGAGACAAAGGATCACTTTACTAAGTACAGATTGGTGACTACTTTTTCTACTTTAGTTGGTTTTTTTCTTCCACAGGACCCATTGAATCAGTCATTTTGATTTTTATTAGTACTCAATTTCTTTAATAACAAAAAGTTTTTTTTTTTATTAGCATGTAGGTAAATTGGTAAATGTTCAACTTTCAAACTTTCAGCACTTAGATAAATTACCATTTTAGAAACATTGATTTGGGCAGAGAAAGCAGAAGCTTTCCTTATCCACTTCAGAGTGTGTGGTGTCATAACAATAGCAGCTTATAGTTCTCACCAATACAAATGGAACTCTCATTTAAAATAAAAAAATTAAGTAATTTTATTGCCTGAAGATCTGCCTCCTGTGAGACCGCAGGAGTGGACCATGCGTTCATGGTCCTTATTTCTGGACTAAATTGGCTAGTTTGGGGAACACAAGCTGGTAACGGTACCAGAAACAAGTTACCGTATCTGAAAAGCTAAGATGTATAAATTGTACACAATCAGCAAGCGTTGTTCTCTAATTTACTTGATTCAAATGTTTTCGTCAGGCACATAATCCATTGGGATGGACCTGATGTGAAGGCATGTGAAGAACACAGAAAGCTACCACAGCAGTAACAAATTATCATATCTTTGTTTAAAAACATCAACAAATGAAACAGGTGAGAGAAGGGAGTGCAGAAATCTATTTGACATTTCCAAATATTAACTGCTGTAGTTTTATAACTGAAGTTTGGAGGACAATCATTTTTGTCCAGATCTATTTTGTTTGTTTGGCATTGGATGATTTTCAGTAAAAAAAAATGTTTTATGCATTTTAAAGTGCTTTATTGATACAAATCCATTTATTTTTTGTCATACACAATGAGGCAGTGCTCAACCACAATGATTCAGGGAACTCAAACACTTTTCTACTGATTAGTATCAAAGTGAAGAGTTGAACTAAAATGGGGACAAAACCCATCTTATCCCAAAGTTCTTCTCATTTCCTCCATTTTATATATGCTCTCAAGTTTGTGTGCTGCATTTTGTAATATTGTCTTTTTTTTATTTTGTTCCAAATGTTAATGTTCAAATTAAAACTTTGATGAAGTGCAAATATGCAGATATTTATTTTCTTTATTCATAAAAGTCTAGAAACTAATATAACGTCTTTAATGAAACATGCTTGATTTTGAGTTTTGTGTATTCTGACAAGTCAGAAAAAATCAATGTGTGTGTGAATGTCACAATTCCCCCTTCTATAATGTGTAATAAAGTTGTGATATGAAAGAGTAAACATATTGATTACTTCCCATTAGTGCTTTGTCCACTAGGCCTAAAATGTAATTTTGAAGAATTTCTACATTCAGAAATTTGCAGCAATTTGCTTTAAAAAAAACTCTTTCCAATTGCCTGAACTATCTTTTGTCAGAAGTGATTTGGCGTACGGACATGTGGCACACTGACAGGAAGTATTCAAGAAAGAAAAGTGCCTTTAATGTGTTGTGTATGTGCTTCCAGGTTTTAGGTAATAGGGTTTACATTCTTCCAACAAAAACATGGAGCAACAGAGCAAGAACGGACAAAGAGAAGATGTGAGTGAAGTGGCTCAAGTGTCCGGCCCCGCCAAACAAAGTGTCGTCATCGGTGGTGGTGGGGGGTACCATGGTCGAGCACATAAAGTACTGATCCATGTCCTCGCCTCCCGGCAAGTAGGTAACAAAGCTCGGCTCCGTGCCAGTAACAGTGTTACTGATCCAGTCTTGGTAGTTGGACACTTTAGCGTAGATCCCGGGTTTATAAGCCTGGGCACAGCCAGCACCAAAACTGACGACTCCACCCTGAATCCAGATGGAACTACTTTCAAACACCAGGGGTCCGCCTGAGTCTCCCTAGAGAAAAAAGAAGCAGATCTGAGTGAACAGGGGAAAACCAAAAAACCATGCCAGTCCAAAATGGTACAAATCTTTCAAATCTTTTAAGTTTTAAATTAAAGTTCTAAACAAATTAAAAAACAAAATAAAAATGGCAAAAGCAATCAATTGCAAAACAAAAGTACCTGGCATGAGTCCTTTCCTCCGTTTTCAAGTCCAGCACAGAGCATGTTGTCTGTGATTTCATTGCCGTCTTTGTAGTAGCACCTGCAGCGATTTGGCCCCACAATCGGCACATTTACTTCTTGAAGAATCTCAGGTAAAGAGCCAAACCCTAATTAAAGAAGACTGAAGGTTACACACAAGCATTTTTGAATCACACAAGCCAGTATTTTTTTCACAGCAGGATTTAGAATTTGTGATTTATTAAAAATGTATTAACCTTTATAGGTTCATGAAGTATATTATTGTCATTTTAACTATGTTTAGCTGATGCAGTTCATAGAGAAATGTGATGCCATTTTTTATGGACCCAGTGCTACATAAGTTCACAATTAAAAAGGCAAAAAACCCTATTTTGGATGAAAACTAAATAAATTTGAAATTTGTGTACTAGTATCAAAGCTGGTAAATGGTGTATACTCGTATGGCGCTTTTCTACCTACAAGGACAAAGCACTTTTACAGTCACAGACCCATGCACCCAGTCACACACACATTCACACACTGGTGGCTGCTCCGCTGCCAAACACAGGCACCCGCCTACCACCCAGTGCAAGGTGGGGTTCATTGTCGTCAACTCATGGGCGTGCAAGGCGGGAATCAAAAGTCAAGAATACCAAAAATATCTAGCAGTTGAAAATATCAACAGAATTAAAACCTGCAAAATAATTAGTTTTTTTAAGGAAGCAGAGACTCTCAGAAGAGAACTGGTTGAAAAAAATTGAATAATTAAAAACAATCTCTCCCGGTTAGTTGCAGTTTGGGAAACTGGGAACGTGTGTGTACAAGACAAAAGGAAAAGATGCAGCTGTCAGTGAAAAGATTTAATGGGCCCAGGAATAATGTCAGAAACCATTAATACGTTACCAACCGTTGTCTCCAAAACCTGTGACCCAGCTGGAAGTCCCATCATGGAAGGCACTGTCCTGTGAGGCCAGGCAGACAGGTTGGATGTACGAGTTGAATTCCACTGGAGCAGAGAGCTTAATTAGGCAGATGTCGTTGTCGAGGGTTTGAGTATCATATTCAGGGTGGCAGACGATGTCTTCAAGGGTTCGAGACACGGCATTGGGGTCACTTGATCGGTTTTGGGCGCCCAGCTGAACAATAGTGGAGTTGAGGTCCAAACTAAGATACAAAAGGGACAAAGTCATTAGCCAAATTTTTGTTTCGTCTTTGAAAACAGGGCATGTTGGGAATAATCTCATTAATAACAGAAATTCTAATTTGGGAACCCCTTTTTGTGATTGTTTGAATGACATCGCACCAGTGGCTGAGCTAGAACATTTTATATGGGGGGGACTTTGGAATCTATCATGAAAAAGTTCTAACATTGACAAGATGTCATTTACAGCAAAGATTATTAGAGGTCTTACATTGAAAGGCAGTGAGCAGCTGTTAGCACCCACTGATCAGTGATCAGTGAGCCTCCACAGGAGAATTCCCCATTTTGGAGTAACACTGCCTGCCAGGGCCACATTCCTGCAGAAGCGTCCTGACCCCCCACGATTCGGCTGTTGATTAGAACTCTGCCACAAGCTGACAGAATGGAGAAAACGGGAATGAACTTATCAGTTTGACCGTTTTATTTGCATAGAAAATCTGAACTTGTGTGCATTCCATACTAACAGTAAGTCAAATATTAACTTTGTGTACAGTAATCATCTTGCCTACTCAACTTTTTCCTACAACACTCTTGTCTGGGTGTTATGCACCTGTAAAATTCAATGTGATTTGAAAACTGCCCTATCAGCTGCCTAAATTAAATATGAGTCTTACACGTATTAAATAAATCAACCCAATCATGTTATTTGTAAATGCTTACCAGGCCTCTGTGAATGACAACCTGAAAAACAAAAGGGAGATACGTTAAACCAGCTGTGGGGAGGACGCAGGTTATGCATTTCAGGTGACATTAGAAAAAAAATGCCACCACACTGGAATTAATCAGACATCTTGATTAAAAACATTAGAACCAAAAAGAGCCAATTGGTTCACAGTATTTGATGTTTTATCAATATGTTAAAAAAGTAGTAATAGCTCTGTAACTACTCATGCTAGATTATGCATATTAGTTTGATTCCACAGTGGTGTTTATATGTATTTTTCTGTATAAGCTCTAAATTATGACAGTGCTGTGGTGATATCATTTGACTTTATTCTTCTGATCCTATCCAAAACATCAACATATTAGAAAGTTTATGAAAAATAAGTTACATTGGATTATTTAATTCAACTTTTAAAATAGTTTTTTTTTTTTTTTTTTTTTTTTTACAGATTTCTCCGAAATAGGCAGAATATTTAGATTTTTTTTTTACCTGTGCATAGCAGAAAGATCATCACAGTGAACCCGCACACAGACTGTTGGAGAGCCATCTTCAGGATCTTCTCACCCTGTCTTGCCTGAGATGGAGTTTCGTACGTATCTCAGTTATATACCCAAGCTCTAATACTCAGATCCTCCCACTTTATTCCTTTTTTCCTGGTAGAAATATTGTTCTGAACTCAAACAAAAAAAATCTTACAGACAAAGAGTACTTGGTCAAACGTGCTTTTCAAGATTCCTGCTGGGGTGTTGCACGGATAAAAAAGATTATCATCACTGAAATGCATTTTGAGTTTCAATTGAAAAAGCTAAGCCACACAAAGGTCAAAAAAACAAAGCAAAGCTAGGGTTACAGCCCAATATTTACTCTTTGTAGTTTTGTGCGCCTTTAAACATAAAGGATGGGGCAGGTATTATCTTCAGAGAGCAAACAGCACTTTTCTGTTTTTTGTCTAATATGTTGATACGGTAAAATGAGAATAATCACAATTACTTTTCATCCCTTTTATCAGTCAAACTTAATTTAGGAAGTATAATTTCATAATCAAAATGCCATTCAGAAGTCACACATTCTGGTCAAATTCTTACTTGTTTGCATTTCTTTGCATACGAGGAGATACAAAAAAGTAGAAGTTACTGACCTCGCCCTAAATAGGAAAACATATAGTGGCACCAAATAAAATAGACAATGCCAATAATGGAATTGTCTATTGAGAACATCAATAATGGAATGTCCAAATAGATTAATTTCAGAAAAGGTTAATAAGTCTATCTACAGACATACTGTAGGTGTCTGTCAGACATACTGTTCATTGTAAAACTTTTGAGATCACAGTGCAGTCATAGGCTGCAAAAAGAAATGACAATCAATTAGGATTTTAAAGATTCATTTTAAAATCAGAAATGTTTGCAATTTTCATATAGTTTGTAATCAAAGACGCGGGAACAAAATGTATTTCGTTATCACGTTTTTGTTTTTAAAGTGTTGATTTTGCACATACAAAAAACAAAGGACTGAAAAAACGTTTAAGACCAATTTAGTCTGAATAGGACACATACGAAAACTTTATATGCAACATATTTGTACAGTCCATTTATCCCTTTAGTCCCTTTTTCTTTGTCTGTAACCAGGTTCCAACGAAACGGGTGTGGACTCTCTCTTGGGTGGTGTGTTGTTCACCTTTACTCCACCTGCTGTTGTTGAACCAGCTGTCCAATACATCTTGTAGCAGACAGGAAGTAAAGCTGGCATCCCACTGGGATGAAGCTCGCACTTAAGACAAAAAAAGAACAGGCCTTAACCTAGTCTGCACCGGGCCAGCAAAAAACATAAAAGCCCTGGGATTTTGCAAACTTTTGTAAAAATAAAATAGTCAAAAAGGTCAAACAGAAGATAAAAACAAAATAGTTAAGTTCTTACTCTGACAAGAAAAAATATTTTATTACACAGTTTTTCTTTTAACATGCAGATCTGGTACTTTTTCTGTCCTTAAAATGCTCAGTCTGTCTGGGAATTATTTAACCTGCAAGTAGAAATGATAGTCAGGGAGGGATTGTCCATTTTATTTTGTTCTAAACGCCAACACAAACTCTGCAGCTGAGGCGGGACAAATCAAAAGCCTGTGCAGAGAGTACAAGGAATGAATAGACACAAGTACAAACCTCACCCTCCATTATCTGCCCAACTAAATAGAGTAGCTGATGACATAACAAGATCAGTTTTACATCACCAAAACAAAAACCAGAGTCTGATGTAGATCTGCTCGGCTTCTGAACGATAAGAGAAAAGACAGTGCAGTCTTGGTCACATGACAAGTACAAAGGCTGCCCTTTAAAATATTTGACAGATAGTGCTTGGTTGTTTCTTTTGCAATGGGAACTCAGTCATGTGAATATCATTTGTGTTTTCCTTAGTATTATAAACTCCACCAGAACAGGCATTCTATCTTTTCTCTTCTTTATTATCCTGTCCAGCATCCACCAGTCTTGTCAATTGTCTGTCAACAAAGGACAAAAAAGCTTGAATGGTTGAATTTTTGGCTAAGTTGGTGAATCAAAACCAACCAATATCGACTATGAATCTCATCTTCAACCACAAGTTATGAAATTAATTGAATCGGTTAGTTCAAAAGGGCCCCAAGTCCAAGAGGTTTGTTTTTCCAGGGAATGATTGGAATTGCATAGCATAACCATTGTGCTATCCTAGGCTCTTCAACATTGGGAGTTGGGTCATCTAGACCCACTAGACCACATATGTCAAACTCAAGGCCCGCGGGCCAAATGTTGCCCGCCATGTCATTTTATGTGGCCCGTGAGTAGGGCTGTGATGATGACCTCATCGCCGATTTTTTTTTTTTTTTTTGTTGAAAGTTCAGCATATGGTGCGTGATTGGAACTATAATAAAATATACCGTAATTTCCGGACTACAAGCCGCTACTTTTTTCCTGCGCTTACAGCCCTGCGGCTTATTCAGTGACGCGGCTAATTATTGGATTTTATTGGCGGCCGCCGTGTACGTATTTTTGGACACAGTGACTGGTTTGAATTCTCTAACACCAAACACAAGTCATTTATTTTTCAACACACCTCTAAGCAGCCAAACAGCATGGACCTCACTTCAGGTCTTAGACACTTCAGTCATGGTTCAACAAAACGAAACACGCATGTCCAGCCGCATCCCAGAATCCTTTGGTGCCATTAGACCCAACGTGCACGTGATCGCCGCTACAATATGATGAAGCTTTCAAGATAAAAGCAATAGTTAAAAGCAGCGTGAAAAAATCACCAACGGGTTTGGAAAAGCCGGTCAGCTGCGTGACGGAGAGAACAGCGCATGCTCAGGAGTGCATTTACCTCTGAGTCATAGTGACTCGGCTGGCTGCACGTAAATATGTGGCAATAATATCAGCCTTTATTTTGTCGGGACACGACTGGAAACACAAATTGACGTGGTCGTGTTAACGGTTTCTAAGGACTGAGCAGAGATTTGCATTGAAACGCTCACAGCCTCCGTGTGAGCTGGAGACTGCGTGTCGTGTGAGCTGCGGGGCCGATGGCAGTCTGAAGGCTCCCACACGTAACAACGCATCCGCCCCTCATACACAAAACGTACAGTATTAAGTCCGATTGCTCTGCACAGACACGATTTGCTCCATCCACCGGCGCAATGGGGACGAAGCGCTCCTCCCTGTAGCCGCGCTGGCCAGAGCTGTCGGAGTAGATAGGAAGGGGAGACAAGGAGCGCGCGGGAGCGCGGAGGCGTCGAGCCATTCTTCAGGCTGCAGCCAGGGCTTACTCGAGGCGTCCGCGGAGCAAGTGTTTGTTGTGGACGGAAACTTCTGACCCACGCGCCGCGAGGAGGCACGCGTATCGCGCTGAGGCGCGCGCTTTTCAGTCGTCGCTGCTTTATTTTACTAGCGTGTTTTTTAACCAGCCCTGTTACTCCCATAACGCTGCCGCGACACAAGCGGAAGCAGAGCTGTACCCGTTCACCCCTCCATGCACTGCTGCTCATTCTTAAACACGTACAACAGAATGGCGAGCCGGGCGTTGGCCCCGCCTTTAGCCCCTAAGACTCATGGGAAATGGGGGATCGGGGATGTAAATTTCCTCATCATAACTGAGGGATGTAATGTTGATTATATGGTTACTGTTTGTAATTTTATGTGTGATACCTAGATTGTCAATAAGTTAAAAAAAATAAAATAAAATAAAAACCATAACTGAGGAACTTGTGAACAGAATAGAGGTGCATACTGTTTGGCAGATGCAGATAGACTCAAAGACATTAACCTGAGGCAAAAATGACTCCACCCACTGTGTGCTAATAAATCACACTTACACTCTGAGTCAGGAAGTGATCCGTCAGGATGACAATGTTGCCTAATTCATGCGGCTTGTACCCCGACGCGGCTTGTGTATGTATAAAATTAGTTAAGCACGTGAAAATGGGTGGGTGCGGCTAATAATCGGGTGCGCTTTGTAGTCCGGAATTTACGGTAATAAAAGTATATAATATAATATAATAAAAAGTTATAATTAATAAACAATGAGTTATTTAAAATAAAGGAGTAGTTACATTTATTTTTCATTACATTTAGTTACATGTAGAAGTTATATCTGGCCCTTTGAGGACAACCACTATGCTGATGTGGCCCTTGGTTAAAATGAGTTTGACACCCCTGCTCTAGACAGTGCGCTGAACCGTTTTTCTTCAATCATTTGGGATCTTCACTGGGGTCCATGGATTACATGAAATCCTCTTTCCACCTTTATCCACCTTTGTCATGGTAGGGAGAACACGTCAATGTAAGGGTGGTCATCTAGGATAGCACAAGGTTTAAAGGGAGGCTGAGCAATACTTTACCCAGATTTGGCACCAGTTCATAGCTTACAAATGCTATAATATGAAGCACCTCACTTTTATAATTACAGAGGACTAGCAAACTGAAGTCTCTGGACTTGGGCCCTTCTTGAATTAAACAGGGGCGCTGCCATATTGGATAAATAGTGCTGCCATCTATGGGATAAAACAAAACCCATACAAGAGAGGCCCAAGTCCAGGAATTTGCCCCCTTTGCAACCCTTGTGCTATCTTAGATGACCCCACCCTTACATTGACATGTTCTCCCTACCATGACAAAGGTGGATAAAGGTGGAAAGATTTCATGTAGACCATGGACACCAGTGAAGATCACAAATCATTGAAGAAAAAAGGTTCAGAGCACTGTCTAGTGAGTCTAGATGACCCAACTCCCAACGTTAAAGTGCCTAGGATAGCACAAGGGTTACTGTATTTTAAATGTCAAGCATAGTCAATACATTACAACAGACTTGGGACTTTGAAAAATTGTGGACTTGGACCCCTTTTGAACTAACCGATTCAACTGAATTATTGTTAGGATGATTCGTTACACCCCTAACAGCCTGCCTTTATAATCCATTCTTGAGTGTTTTTGTTGTTTGTACATTTACTTTGAAATAGGTGTGATTGAGACCAAACAATATTTGATGGTCTTCACAGATTTAAGAGGAGTGGTGTACTGGTCTTGCTTCATTTCTGCATTTGTAAAACAATACCTTGTCAAAAAGCCTAATCTCATTTTCTTGCTTAGAGATTTATTCCATTTTTACATTTTCATTATGGTTTTGTTTAACAGGGGTGTCCTCTTTTGATATCTCCTATAAAGGCCATTTATGCTTAAAGAGTGACAGATGGGATCTGCTCCACTGTGTTCTCTGAACAGAAAGAGCCTGCGTGGATCCTGTCAGATGAAGGGAATCTGACCTCTTCCTCTTCAGTGCTCAAGGTTAATTAAAAGATTAAAGATTTTCAATGAAACACACTTTGAAAACATGCTCAGAATCTTTCCCTCACTAAAGCATCAAGTAGGATTTCTATCACTGTTTGTTTTTCTTTCAAATTTGATCTTTATGTCCTTTTTGTTTTGTGTTGTATGTGTGGGGTTTGAGCCAAATTAAAATACATTAATTATGTCCACAATTTTACAATACTAAGAATGTTGTTGTCAGGTGTCGAGGCCGTCCCCGCACACCTGCCGCTGGTTCCCGCACCTGTTCTACATCTGATTAGTCTGCCTTTATAAGTCCTTCTCTTCCTCCGGCCATCGTCGGTACGTCTGTTCTCCTCTATGGAAAAGACCACTGATCCCCGCTGGTTAAAGCAAACGCTAAGCAAAGCCAAGTTGAGCAGCTCAAGACTAAGCCAAGCCAAGCCAAGCCACGCCAAGCCAAGCCACGCCACGCCACGCCAAGCAGCTCAAGACCCAACCAAGCTGAGCCAAGCAGCCCCGAACCAAGCAAGGTCCAGCCAAGCTAAGCTGCACCACACCAAGTCAAGCCAAGCCAAGCCAAGCCGAACCAAAGCAAACCAAACCAAGCAGCTCAAACACGAGCCAAGCCCACCACTTTCAGCCTCGCCTTCTGGATCTTCTGCCAGTTTACTCTCTTAAAGACTCAATCCTCTTCTCAATAAATCTGTTTCCTGTCTGCATTTGGGTCCAGCTTATTCAAAACCTGACAGTTGTATATTATAAAATAGATGATTCATTTAAAGTAAGATTTCTTACTTTATTGTAGACCAAGTGTACAAGTGTTAACATAAAACATGCAAATGTGATTTATGCAGAAGGTACTGTCTGTGTCCAAATTCCCTCCCTACTCCCAAACAGATAAAAAACTAAATAATGCGGGACTATCCAGTGCCCAGGATTTTAAAAGCAATTCAGACACCATGCTCTAAACATTTTCATTCATCTTCTTCCGTTTGTCCTTTCCGGGGTCATGGGTCTGCCGGAGCCTATCCTGGCCACTTATAGGCAAAGGCAGGGGACTGCCTCGCCAGTCTGTCTCAAAACATTTAGTAAACGTCAAATATGACATTTTGGATTTCACAAAGTAAAACCTAACAAATATAAGCATTTTTATGAATACTACAGTATTAATGAATCCACTGTGTTCTGATAATGAAAACCTAGATGCTTTATAAAAGATTAAAAAAAAACAATTCTGACATGAAAAACTATTCAAATGTACGACGGAGTATTAGGGCCACCAAAAAAAAAGTAAAATTACGAGATTTTATCTCGTAAATTTTTAAGATAAAAACTCGTAAATTTATGAGAAATAACTCGTAAATTTACAAGATTTTAAGTCGTAAATGTATGAGAAAAAAACTCGTAAATTTACGAGATTAAAGTGGAAGTGAGCATGCAGAGCAGCAGGTGAACGCCAGGCAGCAACAGAGCAGACCGACTAAACCTTGTTGAACAGGTGAGCTGAATGAGTTTGAACGTTCCAAATGTCTGGAAGCTCATTTGTATGATTTATGATTTATTAAAGTTTAATTTATTGATGGGTGGTTTGCAGGATCTCTGCAGCCATTGATGAAGCCATCGGTATCCCTGCAGCTGTCCACTTGAATCCTTTCTTCCTCCACCAAAGACCAGGGGCCTCATTTATAAACGTTGCGTACGCACAAAAGAAGGCGTACGCCACTCACTATGGCATAGTTGATATTTATAAAAAGCAAACTTGACGGGAAAATGTGCGGTCCTTCACGCAAGCTCTGACCCAGGCGTACGCACAAAAACGGATGAAATGAGAAACGGCGACGCCGTCGGCAGATGGAAGAAACGCGTGAAAGTGAAAATGACAATACTGCCTCTCATAGATAACATGGAGACTTCACAAAGCAAGTCTTACAATTAACAGCCTACACGAACACCCGTTTGATCGATCAGCAGTGAAACAAATAAAAAAAAATCAAACGAAAATTACAACAGAAATTCACATGAACACATATTTGCAAAAAGAAAAGTGAAATATGTTCTGCAATATTGGCATGTTGTGCAATTCATCCTCATAAATAATATATTTAACAGAACGAAATAATGTACAAAACTGACATTCCCGTCAATGTGTCCGTCTGGCGGAGCAGATATAGGTGCAATTAGACGGACAGATGGATAGAGAGAGAGAGATGCATTAATTGTCCACTAGGGAAAGTTGTTTTCATAGTAAAACATTTCTTCATAAGGTACGGAATTATGGTATTCATGCATATGCCTTTAGTTTGTTTTATTTTTGATAAAACAATGTATGGCGTATGTCTCGACCATTCAGAAAGCAACAAGAAATTACATTTGCGCTGATCAATTTCCCATTTCCACGTCGATTATTACCGACATCTGCAGCTTGTCAGATGTAATTAAATGGAGGGAAATAAAATGCCCCATCACAACGCGTAATGACGCACAATGGCTGATCTTGCGCTCTTAGAAGATGTGGCAAATGGAAGAATTCGGAGTGAACGCATATTTAGACAGCAAGGAGACTTGTTGGCAAACGAGGACGAGTGGCTTATGAGCCGGTTCCGACTTCCTCTGCGGGCTTTTGGGGGTGTGTCACCCGGTGCATCTGGCGCGTCGGTGTCCCCCTGCGCCTCAGTCACCACTCCACTTAAAAGGGATTCCCCAATTATTGCCGCCAGTCTCTCATCAGGAGGGGTCAGCTCCGGTGTGTGTGTCCCCCCCCCCCCCCCCCACCCGTGGCAGACACAGGTGTGTGTGTGTGGGGGGGGGGGGGGGGCAGCGCTAGACGTTTTTGCCTTGACTTTGATGTCCGACCTTTTCTTTTTTATTTCGGCCACGGTCCGAGGTTGTGAGGCTACAGCATTTACAGTGTCTGCCGCCGTCTGCCACTCACGTGCCTTTTTGGCATTAGTAATACCCACACTGTGCCCTCCAAACAACATTATTCTCCTCTTTTCCACCTCGCCAACGATAACTTCTACTTCACATTGAGTAAAGTTACGTTTTTTTGATTTTCTCTACGTGTTTGGCATGGTTTCGCAACCCATGAATATTAATTTGTGGGCGTTTCACGGACTTTTTATGGGCAACTATAGGCGTGTCTTGAGGCCGCAAAAGCTGCGCAGCATTTAGAATTGGTTGTGATTTATTAAGAGAAAGATGCGTAGGATGTGCGTGCGCACGGTTATATAACTCCGAATATTTCTGTGCGTACGCACATCCTATGTTTCATCCGTACGCCACTTCTGACGCAAATCCTACGCAAAGTTTTATAAATGAGGCCCCAGATCTCTACGTCTGTGTGACGTAAAAAAAAATTAATGTGAATGAAAAGGAAAATAAAGGCTGCAGTGGTTCTCTACACCCAAACGTGTCTCTGTGCTCCTTATTTTACTGTACATATGAATCTCCGCTTTACTGACACTGAACCCCGGAAAGCCGACCTCACTGACAATAATCTGATTTTGAGTCATCAAAAGGTTCAGAATCTCTTTGTTTTAAACCTATAATCCGGAAATAAAGCTTCAAAAAAGGCTCCACATAATTCATCTTCAAGCTAGGCTCCGATAAACAGACAACTTCGGTTTTTTCTCCTTTTTAATCTATGACTTGTTTCTCGCAAATTTACGAGATTTTAAGTTGTAAATTTATTTTCCTGCTTGCCCCAAATTCTGCTTATTAGGTGACCTGAATAACATCAACATGGAATCTAACAAGGCTTATATGGTTCTCACCGCTGTATGTATCGCAAAGAAAACTATCCTCCTAAACTGGAAATCTAAAAATAATCTTAGCATCAACCACTACAGAAACCTCATGTCAGAGCATCATGGCCGGTGTTTCGCCCGTGGCCGGTAGTTGGCGCGTGGCCTGGCCCCCCGGGGGTCGATGCCACAGTCACAGCAGGGGTTAATGGGTTAACTTGGGTGGGTTTATTTCATTATTATTATTATTATTATTATTTTATTATTTATTTTATTATTATCATTATTATTATTTTATTATTTATTTATTTTTTGGTGGGGGGGGGGCTGGGGGGGCGGTGTGCTAGTCCTTAGGGAGGCCAGGGTATGAATGGTGGGGCTGGACCCCCTGCCCCTCCGTTCTGGCACCGGGACCCTTCCTTGCTGGCCGTCTCTCGGCGCCACGAGGCTCTGGCCTCCAACTGCGGCTGGCTTGCCGTTTCTGGCTGCCCGGCCGCTCTGGGAGGGGGGGCGCCTACCGCGGCCGGCTGGGGGGCCGGTCGCTCGGGGGAGCCTTCTCCCCCGGTTGTGCCCATCCGCCCGCTCCTCCCCGCTCTCACCCAAACAAATATTGCACACAGGCACATAGGGCCCCGGGATCTGGATGGGAGGGGTATGCTGGCGGGGCTCAATGGGGATGCCCCTCTCTGGGTTCTCGTTGGCCCCCGCCCTCCTCCCCGCTTTTTACTTGCATATTAGACACTCTGATTCATCTAGGGCCTTGTGGAGAGGGTCTGGTGGAGGGGGGCACGGTGAAACATCCGTGCTCACCTTTCGCTGGCCCCCCCCACAATTTTAACTTCCTCTGTAGACACACACATTGCATGCTAGCAGCACACACACAGCAAATACACACCACTCACAGAAGGACCCCGGAGTGGGGGGCTTTGCGGCTTGGCAGCGGTGGAGCCCCCCACACTGGTGACCTCCTATTTTACCTGCAGCACACACACAGCACTCCCACACCTCCATACATGGATGGGGTCGGGGGGGGGGGGGGGGGGGCGGCCGGTCTTCACCCGCATGGTCCTTTCAGGGCGGCAGGGCTTATGGGTATCCTGTCGGCTGCGGGAAGGGTCGGGCATACGGCGCTGGAGGTCGGCCGGCTGGGGGGGGGGTTACTGCGTGGCGTCGGGGATAGGGAGGGTAACCAGATGATTGTGAGTATGTGTGTGTGAGTGCATGGGTGGGACGGACCTGGGGGCTGGCTCGCTGGGACCCTCTGGGGCTTTCCCTCCCCATCACAGAGAGGGGAGGGCACTGAGAGGGTTGGGGAGGGGGGCTCAGATATAATGGGGGGGGGGGGGGGGTTGTAGTGCGTAGGGTTTTAGGGTTGTGGCGGGTGGCTGTGGGTGCGTGGCGATCCCTGGGTTGCTAGGGTCGCGTGACTGGGCTGGCTTGCGGAGACGGCGCGCCGGTCGGGTGGTGGCCGGCTCATGGGTTCCGGGGGCCCTGGCTTCGTCCCTGGCCTTTGTCTCGGTGTCCGGCGCCCGGTGGCCCCCATGGCTGCCGCCTGGTACGGCTAAGCGCTCCTGTCTTGTGGCCTGGGGGCCGGACACTGGGTTCGCTTGTGCCTCTGGGCATTGGGGGGGCCCGTGTAGGGGGGCCCTCTCTGTGCCTGGCTGGTGGGGTGGGCGGTCCCCTCCTCCTCCCCTCCCGGGCTGCCTGGGTCCGGATGCTGGGGGGGCTTCTGGCCTGGGGGGCTCTCCTCCCCTCTCCTGGTCTGGCTGGTCTGGCTGGGTAGGATCATGCTCCCTTTATGAACACATGGTTCACGTCGGCAGCATGCATGTATCTCCACCCCCACATGCACGTGCACACTGCCACACTGCTCCCTGTCTGCTTCATCCCTCCTCCTTACCTACAGTGTATTGATGGACAGATTTTTTTCGCTCATCTTAGTGTCAGATTTTCACCTTTTATGTAACATTCGTCTTTCCAGCAGATCTGGTATAATTGTTACAGCTTAAAATAATAACTTATTCAAATCAGTGCTTGTATCCCCCACCTTTTCACCTTTCTTCCTTTTACTCTCTTCCACCCTCCCCTCACATTCTTCCCCTCTCCCTCCCCACACACACTAAATGTAACAAATAAAAAAAAAATAATACGACAAAAAGGGGTTTATACAAATCTACACTCTAGTTTCTTGAAGCTATATAACCTCTTTTTGTGATAGTAAAACCTGTCCAACACAAAAAGCCTTCAGCTCTAATCTGTTTGCTCAGCTGTTGGACAGAAAAAGTTAAAAAAAAAAAAAGAAAAAGAAAAAAAAAAAAATCTCATATTTACAGTGAACAAATCAGTCTTTAAGGGTAACAGGCCGGAGCCTATCAAGGCCACTTGTGGGCAAAGGCAGAAAAAAGAGAGGAGAATCGAAAAAAGAAAGAAAAAAAGAAAAAAAAAAGTTGCAAATTTATGAGATAAAAACTCGTAAATTTACGACTTTTTATCTCCTAATTTTACAAGATAAAATCTCGTAATTTTAGTTATTTTTTTTTTTGGTGGCCCTAAAACGCTGTCGTACAAATGCAATAAATTGTGGTCTATTTTTAGTGAGCATCAATTCACACTGGTTTTTCACACTTCTGGGAAACTTCCAGGGTACTGGGTTTTGGAATTTATAGTTTCAGACAGCAGTACAAAATGGCAGATGGACTATATTCTCCACTCAGTGGTGAGCAGTGAAACAGACACAGCCTCTCTTCTGTAATTTCCTTCTTTTTGTGCTATCACAGACATTACAACTACTAGCTTTTGTTATTCCTTTACCACAAATTTAGTTTATTCCTAACTACTTCTCAGAGATCTCTGTCCCAAACTCAATCAGAAAAATTAAATAAAATAATAAAAGGAAAATACAAGTTTTACAAAAAAATTAAAAAAAAACATAACGCGATAAAAAATCCAAAACACGTAGAACATCCTGTTTTCTTCTGTGTAAGGTTCAGTAGAAATAAAAACGAAAGAAAAATGAGAAAAACTGCTGAATCTTGAAAAGCATGCGGATGCTATCTCAGGCAAACCTGTTACACAACCAGGTGTGAGACGAACAGAACATCATGAGACTTTCAAAGTATTACAATACGCTCCTATTCACTGTAACCTGTCAGACGGAAAAAGCCAAAGCAACACCTGTTCACACACAGCTTCAGAAAACATCAGTGTTTGAACGTGTTTCAGTTCTCCCAAACCCCCCCCCCATTTTTGACATTTAATGCGTTTTTCTAAAACTTTTATAAAACATTTTATAATTCATTTTATCATTCAATTATTTATAAAAATAATTCATTCATACTGATGCAATGGGAAGACTTGGAAAAAGTCTGTGGTTGAATTTTACTTTACTGATTTTGAAACCAGAGATCAGGTGTGAATATAATTTTTTACTATATTTTTGTTGGGATTATTGCTACCTCCAGTTATTGGAACTTTTTGTTATTGTTTACACAGTTTTATAATTTCCTTATTTTATCTTTATATCTCCTGTATGCAATCGTATATATATATATATATATATAAATATATATATATATATATAGATAGATAGATAGATAGCTCCTGAGAAAAAAAAAAAATATATATATATATATATATATGAGGTCCTGAGAATATATATACATATATTTATAGATAGATAGAAAGAAACTTCTCAGGAGATCAAGTGTTGCATGACTGTGGAATGCACTGAACCTGCCGGTTTCTTACCTCCCAGCTCCTGAGAATGTTCTATCTATCTATCTATCTATCTATCTATCTATCTATCTATCTATCTATCTATCTATCTATCTATCTATCTATCTATCTATCTATCTATCTATCTATCTATCTATCTATCTATCTATCTATCTATCTATCTATGGAATGCACTGAACCTGCCGGTTTCTTACCCTAACAGGTTGCAAAAAAAAAAACACAAGGAAACCTCACTACTTGGAAAAACGCACCTGTTAATCTCTTAGAATTAGTAAAGTAAGAAGCTTTTGTAGTGACGTATCAAACCCTCAGGTTGGTTTTAACTAAGGAAGGTGCAGCTATGTTGTTTTATTATGGCCCGCAGCAGTCATAGACTGCAAGGACCATATTGTAACTGCTACGAGGGTCGAACACTCAAAAAGTCCAAAACGTCAAAAAAACGCGTCAAAACGCCAAAAAATGGGGTCAAAAGTCGCCCAAAGCACACAACGACACGACAATTGTGTAACGCAACAAAAATACACACACACACGCACAACACCAACGCAAAAACGTAAAAATTGTAGTCGCAAAAATGACGACAAAAACACAAAAATGCCCAAAAAAGCCCTCAAAAGACGGGTTTAAAGCCAAAAAGACATGCCCAGCCTATAGTAAAAGACAGGCCGCATTGAAATACATGGGAAATCCTAACCGCAAAAACTTCTATATTGTTTCTGCTTCGTTTCATTATTATTATGGCCCGCAGCACTCACAGAGTGCAAGGACCATATTGTAACTGCTACGAGGGTCGAACACTCAAAAAGGTCCAAAACATCAAAAAAACGCGTCAAAACGCCAAAAAATGGGGTCAAAAGTCGCCCAAAGCACAAAACGACACGACAATTGTGTAACGCAACAAAAATACACACACACACGCACAACACCAACGCAAAAACGACAAAATTGTAGTCGCAAAAGCGACGACAAAAACACGAAAAAGCCCCAAAAAGCCCTCAAAAGACGGGTTTAAAGCCAAAAAGACATGCCCAGCCTATAGTAAAAGACAGGCCGCATTGAAATACATAGACCACCTGACTGCAAAAACTTCTATATTGTTTCTGCTTCGTTTCTTATTATTCCCGTTTCTAACGGATCGGTTGATCGCAAATTTGACCCCCGCCACATACCCGAAAACTCACCAAAATTGGCACACACCTAGGATAAATTGAAAATGAATTTTCGCCAAAGAGAACGCCACCCCCCCGAAGTCGATGACATCACAGCGAGCGTTCCCGTCAAAAAAATGAATGGGCCGAAAATTGCTTATGGGGCCAAAAAAAAATATTTCAAATTAGAGCAACAAAACCAAAACACGCGTGTTGGAGATATCCCAAAGAAGTTATGAAATTATTATGGGATGGCCACACGACCTACGGCTTGGCGGCCATTTTGTGGCGAACTCAGAGAAATGGCGATTTTCGTGTTTTTTCACAATATGGGAAAACGACACTTTTGTTCAAGCGATTTTCACGAAATCGGACACACATGCCACGACCTTGATTCTACAATAACCAAAGAAGTTTCGTTGACCTTTGACCTTTGGAAGGGGCGGCCATCTTGAATTTTCATAAAAAAGCACATTTAGTAACGGATACAAACGAAAACTCGTCCTAGGGATTTTTATCGATCTTTTTGAAACTTCTCGGGCATCAATGGCAAGCTACTGTGGACAAAATGTTGGAATTAGAAGTTGTAGAATTTGAAACGCGTGCGCGTGGCTAATTCGCAACCGTCGCCATTTTAGCTAGCTCGCACATATTTTATCGGAATAGCCTGAAACTGAAATATGCGATACCCTGGCCCACACTGAACAAAACGATGTCACATTCGACAAAATCGATAAAGGAATGTGGCCGTGGTAAACAAAAAACGATCGCAAAAAAAAGTGCTGACTCTGCAAAAAAAAAAAAATTCGGATTTTATTTTTAAGAATCGGCTAACGAAACCCAGATAACTTTGTCGGGTATATCCAAAGAAAGTTTTGAAATAATTACGTGATGGCGACACGATCTACGGTTTGGCGGCCATTTTGTGCCAAAATCTGCCATTTTGCGTTTTTCGCGATTTTACACAATATGGAAAAATGAACTTTTTTTCGAGCGATTTTCACGACATTTGACGCGCATGTCCCTAGCGTAAGTCTACAATCACTTTTGGAGTTTCGTCGACCTTTGACCTCGGAAAAAGGCGGCCATCTTGAATTTTCTATAAAAAACACCTTTACCACCAGATTCAAACGTAAACTTGTCGTTGGAATTTTCATCGATTGTCTCGAAACGTTTTGGGCATCAATGGCAAGCTACTGTGTAAAAAATGTTGGAATTAGAAGTTGTAGATTTTAAACGGCGTGCGCGTGGCAAGCTAGCAAAGTGGCGCACTGTTATAACTCCCATGCATTTCAATACAATACAACAAAAATTGAATGCATGCATTAATGCCTGAAACAGAATACATTGAAAAACACTGGATATGGACATATAAGGAATGTGGGCGTGGTTAGCATAAAACCACTGTTGCTTAGGCCAACAAAAAGTTTACTTTTACCGATTTGTCCGAAACTGACGTCAATCTGTTCGTCCTCCCGAGGGGACCAAAACATAAAATGGTTGCTATGGAGATAAAATCAACAGAAAAGCCGCCATTTTGGAAAAAGTGGGTTTTTTATCAACTTATGACATATAGCTCTCACCAATGGAGGAATGTGTTTTTCTGAGTCAGTTGATGATGCTGATCGCTATGCTAGCACTTTTAGCTATGTTAGCATAACTAGCATAGTTAGCATAATTAGCATTTTTGGTAATGTGTTTTTCTGAGTCAGTTGATGATGCTGATCGCTATGCTAGCACTTTTAGCCACATTAGCATAGCTAGCATAGTTAGCATAATTTGCATTTTAGGTAATGTGTTTTTCTGAGTCAGTTGATGATGCTGATCACTATGCTAGCACTTTTAGCCACATTGGCATAGCTAGCATAGTTAGCATAATTAGCATTTTAGGTAATGTGTTTTTCTGAGTCAGTTGATTATACTGATTGCAATGCTAGCACTTTTAGCCACATTAGCATAGTTAGCATTGTTAGCCTAATTAGCAAATCCAGCCTTGACTAGCTTTTAATTTGCGGGCTGTGAGGGCGGTGAGGTCAGCGGTGGTACGTAGAGTTGGGCGTGGAAGGCGGGTTGCGTTTGCGGGCCATACAACGCCGCTTGCGGCTTTAATTATTATTCTTCTCGTTTCTAACGGCGTCTTTGAGCTCAAATTTGACCCCCGCCACATACCCGAAAACTCACCAAAATTGGCACACATCTGGGATAAATTGAAAATGAATTTTCGGCAAAGAAAACGTCAACCCCCCCACGACGATGACATCACGGCGAGCGTTCTCGTAAAAAAAATGAATGGGCCGAAAATCGCTTATGGGGCCAAAAAAATTTTTTTTGAAATACAGTTACGAAACCAAAACACGTGTGTTGGAGATATCCCAAAGAAGTTATGAAATCATTATGGGATGGCCACACGACCTACGGCTTGGCGGCCATTTTTTGGCGAACTCAGAGAAATGGCGATTTTTGTGTTTTTTCACAATATGGGAAAACGACACTTTTGTTCAAGCGATTTTCACGAAATTGCATACACATGCCAAAAACACGATTCTACAGCTGCCAACGAAGTTTCGTTGACCTTTGACCTTGGCAAGGGGCGGCCATCTTGGATTTTCAAAAAAAAGCACCTTTAGTAACGGATACAAACGAAAACTCGTCCTAGGGATTTTTATCGATCTTTTTGAAACTTCTCAGGCATCAATGGCAAGCTACTGTGGACAAAATGTTGGAATTAGAAGTTGTAGATTTTGAAACGCGTGCGCGTGGCGAATTCGCAACCGTCGCCATTTTAGCTAGCTCGCACATATTTTATCGGAATAGCCTGAAACTGAAATATGCGATACCCTGGCCCACACAGAACAAAACGATGTCACATACGACAAAATCGATGAAGGAATGTGGCCGTGGTAAACAAAAAACGATCGCAAAAAAAAGTGCTGACTCGGCAAAAAAACTTTTTTTCGGATTTTATTTTTAAGAATCGGCTAGAGAAACCCAGATACCTTTGTCGGGTATATCCAAAGAAAGTTTTGAAATCATTACGTGATGGCGACACGACCTACGGTTCGGCGGCCATTTTGTGCCAAAATCTGCCATTTTGAGTTTTTCGCGTTTTTACACAATATGGAAAAATGAACTTTTTTTCGAGCGATTTTCACGAAATTTGACGCACATGTCCCTAGCGTAAGCCTACAATCACCTCTGGAGTTTCGTCGACCTTTGACCTCGGGAAAAGGCGGCCATCTTGAATTTTTTATAAAAAACACCTTTACCACCAGATTCAAACGTAAACTTGTCGTTGGAATTTTCATCGATTGGGTCGAAACTTTTTGGGCATCAATGGTAAGCTACTGTGGAAAAAATGTTGGAATTAAAAGTTGTAGATTTTGAACGGCGTGCGCGTGGCGAGCTAGCAAAGTGGCGCACTGTTATAACTCCCATGCATTTCAATACAATACAGTGAAAATTGAATGCATGCATTAATGCCTGAAACAGAATACATTGAAAAACACTGGATATGGACATATAAGGAATGTGGGCGTGGTTAGCATAAAACCACTGTTGCTAAGGACAACAAAAAGTTTACTTTTACCGATTTGTCTGAAACTGACGTCAATCTGTTCGTCCTCCAGAGGGGACCAAAACATAAAATGGTTGCTATGGAGATAAAATCAACAGAAAAGCCGCCATTTTGGAAAAAGTGGGTTTTTTATCAACTTATGACATGTAGCTCTCGCCAATGGAGGAATGTGTTTTTCTGAGTCAGTTGATGATGCTAATCGCTATGCTAGCACTTTAAGCTATGTTAGCATAACTAGCATAGTTAGCATAATTAGCATTTCAGGTATTGTGTTTTTCTGAGTCAGTTGATGATGCTGATCGCTATGCTAGCAATTTTAGCGACATTAACATAGCTAGCATAGTTAGCATAATTAGCATTTTAGGTAATGGGTTTTTCTGAGTCAGTTGATGATGGTGATCGCTATGCTAGCACTTTTAGCCACATTAGCATAGCTAGCATAGTTAGCATAGTTAGCATTTTAGGTAATGTGTTTTTCTGAGTTAGTTGATGATGCTGATTACAATGCTAGCACTTTTAGCCACATTAGCATAGTTAGCATTGTTAGCATAATTAGCAAATCCAGCCTTGACTAGCTTTTAATTTGCGGGCTGTGAGGGCGGTGAGGTCAGCGGTGGTGCGTAGAGTTGGGCGTGGAAGGCGGGTTGCGTCTGCGGGCCATACAACGCCGCTTGCGGCTTTAATTTTTTATTGTTTTTGCTGTATTGTACAAACAGATGTGCATTTCATCATTTAGTTTTTTTTTTCAAACCTGAAGGTTGGAAGAAGTTGCAAAACAATAATGAAATGGAATTATTTACTTTATTTTAACCCTTGTTCTATCCTATGACCCCACCCTTACTTTGACATGTTCTCCCTACCATGACAAAGGTGGATAAAGGTGGAAAGATTTCATGTAATCCATTGACACCAGTGGAGATCACAAGTCATTGAAGAAAAACGGTTCAGAGCACTGTCTAGTGGGTCTAGATGACCCAAGTCCCAACGTTAAAGTGCCTAGGATAGCACAGGGGTTACACAGTTTTTTCTTTTTTATAATTTCATGTTTTCACAATGGTGTAAATTAGACAATGACCACTGATGAGCTTGATACAAGAAGACACACGATTGCATACAGGAGATATAAAGATAAAATAAGGAAATTAT